>NC_056747.1:717660386-717775386 GCF_019279795.1 Protopterus annectens
CCGAAACCATGCCTTCTACCGAGGCCTCTTCTAACCTGGTAGAATCGGCTTCTGAAATCCAACCTGCTGTTGTGGTTTCTCAGGAATTATCGGACACTATTCCCTTGGATATATCTACCCCTGCACGTGGAGCTGCTAGGCCTCCTGCAGCCATGTCCATTACGGCTTTTGCCAGGGCTAAAGCAGCTAAAGCTACTAAGACTGTGCCTGTTAAGCCCCCCTCTCACAGGCCCAGCTCCAGTTCCCAAATGCTTTCTCTGGCAGAGGATCTCATTTCTTTAATAAGGGGATCCCAACCTCATCCAGACAGGGCCTCTCTTCCACCTCCAGAGAAGAGACCTAGAGCAGAGCCCCCTGAGCCAGTGTCCACGGATGATTCCTCTGATGATTCAGACAATACAGACCCTCCAGAGGCTCCTTATTCTCCTTACGAAGACTCTGATGCTGAAGAGTCGATTCCTTCTGCCTCTCCACCTGAGGAATTTTCCTTTGGGGAAACCTTACATGCCATGAGGGAACAATTTCAGTGGCAGGGCCAAGATTTCTCAGACTCCAGGAAAAGGCTTAGGGCCTTTTTGCATTTACCACAGCATAGGCCTTTAGCTATACCTCCAGTTCTTTCTGTTGTAGATGATGCATTTAATGATGCCTGTACTGCTCCTGATTCTTTACCTCCAGCCCCTGCTAAGCCCGATAGGTTCTACAGGGTCCCGGACACACATCACCATTTATACAAGGCTCCCTTTGCAGATCCCGAGACTATCTCCCAGGGGCCTAAGGCAGTAACATCTACCTCTGCTAAAAATCCCCTCCCCTCTGAAAGGGAATCCAGGTCCTTAGAGAGATGGGGTAAAAAAGTATACACCTCTGCTACTCTGTCAGCTAGGGCCTTGAACTGTCAATTTCATATGATCCAATATCAGGAGTTTATGCTTGATCAGTTAACTAAGAAACTGTCCTCTGATGAATCTTTAGATAAGAAATATGTTCTGGAAATGGTGCATAACATTCAGCAAGTTAGTAACCATTCTCTAAAATGCGGCTATGATGCACTGGAGGCTTCCTTTAGATCAGCCATGACTGGCACTGTTATCAGAAGGCATGCATGGTTGAAAGAACAGTCCTTGCCCGACCATGTCAAATCAAAACTATTAGATGCTCCCATGGACAAGCTCAATTTATTTGGTTCTCCTGCTCAGCAGGTACTGAAGAAAATGGAAGAGAAGGCAAAATCTGTACAAACAGTGAAAGACTTCTTACAGGTCCAACCTCCAAGATTTAGCAGGAACTGGCCCTCCAAAAATTGGTCCTTTCCAGACTCCTCTAAAGCACAGAGAGGCAGGAATAGGCGTTCAAGAGGCAGAAATCAATCCAGGGGTGCCTACAGGGGACGCCAGTGGCAGGGCAACAACCAGCGAGGCACAGACACAGCCACTACCACTGCAACAGGACAATCACAGTGACTTGGCTCTGGCACCGCCTACCAGGGAACAGTTAGCAGCACCCTTAGGCGGAAAGCTAGCCTTATTTTCAAAGAACTGGCATTACATCACAAGGGACAAGTGGATTTTGCAAACTATAGACCAAGGTTACAGGTTTTATTTCCATACTCTACCAGGAAAAAGAGGAATGCCAAACCTACCACCAAATCAAAAGATAGAAGCTCTAAAACAAATAGCTCAATTAGTAAGAATGAGAGCTGTGGAAAAGGTACCATCTATGGAAGAAGGAAAGGGATTTTACTCCAGACTCTTCCTGGTACCAAGAAAAGAGAAAAAATGGAGGCCTATTCTCGACCTGTCCGCTTTAAACACATTCCTCATTGTTCCAAAATTCAAAATGCTGACTCTACAGCAGCTTCTTCCCATGCTGGGCAAGGAGTCTTGGCTGGTAACTCTAGATCTCAAGGAGGCATACCTGCACGTCCCCATACGACCAAATTGCAGAAGATACCTCAGATTTCTTGCAGGATCAGAGCATTATCAATTCTCAGCATTGCCCTTTGGCTTATCTACTGCACCCAGAGTGTTCACGAAATGCCTGGCATCAGTAATCGCTCATTGCAGACTTCAGGGAATCCAAATTTATCCCTACCTGGACGACTGCCTGATACAAGCGGACAACAAAAACAAGCTAACAGAAGACTTACAAAGAGTCATTTACTTGCTGCAAGCCCTGGGATATACAGTCAATATAAAAAAGTCAAGGCTGATACCATCCCAAAGAATAACCTTTTAGGTGCAGAGCTGGACACATCAAAGCAGATGGCATTCCTAACTGTAGAAAAACAAGAACAACTTCCTCTCTACTTCTTGGCATTAACAAAGCAGAACCATCTAACAGCAAGAAAAGTACTGCAAGCCCTGGGCTTCATGGCATCCTGCATAATTCTGGTCCCTCCTGCCAGACTGCATATGAGAAAGCTACAGTGGTACCTGAAGAATTTATGGTCTCAACACAAACACAGCCTAGAAACCAAAATTCCACTAATACCATGCCTGAAGCAAGAGTTCCTATGGTGGGCTCAGGCCTGTCAATCGAACACAGGTTTGCCCTTCTACAGCATTCAACCAAGCCAAACCATCACAACGGACGCCTCAGACCTCGGTTGGGGGCCCACATGCTGGACAAGTGCATACAAGGCTTATGGACTCAAGATCAGCTGCACCTGCACATAAATCTAAAGGAAATGCTGGCAGTAAAATTGGCAATCCAGACATTCAGACCATTCCTCCAAGAAGGACAGTTGATGATAAGGACAGACAACACCACAGTTATGTGGTACATCAACAAACAGGGAGGCACACATTCATACCCTCTATGCCGGATGGCACTGGACCTATGGAATGTGGCTCTGAGCTACAACATTCAGTTGCAAGCAATTTTTGTACCGGGAAAAGAAAACATTCTAGCAGACATATTAAGCAGAACTACCACGGATGCCCACGAATGGATGCTGCACCGGACATCTTCAAAGCCATCACAAGAAAATGGGGACTACCTCAAATAGACTTATTTGCATCCCCACTCAATCACCAGCTAAAGAAATTCTGCACAAGGACGTACCACCCACTTGCTTGGAAGGTGGACTCCCTATCTTTCAGTTGGAAAAACCTGACAGCATATGCATTCCCACCACTTCCTTTGATGCACAAGGTGCTATTGAAGATCAAAGAGGAACGTCCAAGGATCATTCTGATAGCTCCAGACTGGCCAAGACAACATTGGTACCCATTACTGAGGAGCATGTCTCGGGAACAAATGTGGACACTACCCCTGATCCCTTTGCTGTTATCACAGAACAGCTACAACATCCTGCATCCAAACCTGAAAACTCTGCAGCTGACTGCCTGGAACATTACATGAGAGCAACTAACCCAAATTTATCCCAAAGGGTTAAAGACATTATCCTTGAGGCTCGCAGACCTTCAACAAGAAAGAATTATGCAGCAAAATGGAAAAGATATCTCATTTGGAGTACTGCAAAGGGAAAAGATGTGTCACTGGTAAACATAGCCAACATCCTGGAGTACTTGGCAGAGCTCTTCCATACAGGCCTGTCCTATTCCTCCATCAAGATACACGCATCAGCTATTTCGGCAGAATACAGCTTGGATCCCCCTGTCTTCTCACATCCTCTGCTCAGGCAGTTTCTGAGAGGAATTAAAAATGTAAAACCTCCTAGAAAACCACCATTGCCAGCATGGGACTTGAACTTTGTGCTAGAAAAATTGACACTTCCTCCTTTCGAACCAGCAGCAACAGCAGAATTACAATACTTATCCTGGAAGACTGCTTTCCTGCTGGCAATCACCTCAGTAAGAAGGGTTTCTGAACTACAGGCATTAATGGCAGTGCAACCCTTCCTGATCTTCCATCAAGACAGAGTGTCCATGAGAACAAATCCTACATTTATGCCTAAGGTGGTATCCAGAGTGTCTTTAAACCAGGCTATCCACCTACCTACATTCTTCCCCAACCCACAGAACAGGGGAGAAAGACTGTTGCATACCTTGGATGTGCATAGACAATTACGCTACTACCTGGACAGGACCGAGTCCAATAGAAAAACTGACCAGCTTCTGGTAGCATATGCAACAGGAAGGGAAGGAAAAGCAATTTCAAAACAGACAATCTCCAAGTGGATAGGAAATTGCATTAGATTTTGTTACTCCTTCCACGGAAAGAAGACTCCAGAGAACATCAGGCCTCACTCCACAAGGGCTACAGCCACTACTACAGCTTTCTTACGAGGGGTGGCTACCAAGGACATTATAGAGGCTGCTACTTGGACCTCCGTGCATACATTTGCCAAGCATTATAATTTACCTTTATACTCTAGATCCCGAGCAGGTTTTGCCACTGCTGTTTTGCAAGGGATCCTAGCTACACCATAATCTCTCTTTTTTCCTCCTCCCCTAGTTTGGCTATGGTATTCTACCCATTTGTAAGGACTGCAGATGCATCCTTGAAGGACATAGTACAGTTTTGTACCTACCATAAATGTAGATGTCCGATAGGAATGCATCTGCAGTCAGGATTACCCACCCGCCTTCCCCTCTGTGGTACTCCTAGGGTATTTGCCATCTTTCAGCTAGCTTGGGGGGGATCTATTATGGTGTATTTGTTTGTATATATGTACATACATGCTTATTTTATGTGTTTGCTCTCTGCTATTTGGAAACATTGGCATTTATCCAAATTTAGCCATCCAAGAGGGCACCTGGCATCTGGGGCAAGAAACACTGAGGAAAATGGCGTCGGCTGATGCCTTTATACCCGAAGAACTGCAGCTATGACGTCGGGTGAAGTGCGACACCAGCCGAGGCCAGACCCAGACTTTGGAATCCGGCCAACCGAAGGGCTGCCTGACGACAGGACAACCCATTTGTAAGGACTGCAGATGCATTCCTATCGGACATCTGCATTTATGGTAGGTACAAAACTGTACTTTCTTTCTTTTTGTTATTGGAGAGTGCAGTTGTTTACCTTTTTTGCCTATTTTTCTTCTGGTTGTTGTATTGATTATTACCTTTATCTTTGAAATGTGGGAGACCCTTTCATTGTGGAACACTGAGGAACGTGGTCTTTTTAAGACTCAAAATGAGGAACGTTTCTCATAATGAGGTACACTTGAGAGGTATGCTTGAGGATGAATTTAACTCTGAAGATGTCTGCAAGCTGAGCATCTAAGGCAGTGCAGGATAATACTTTTACCAAAATGAGAACCACTTCCATCTTTGCTTGGAGGCAAAGGTGTATTAAATAGAAATCCCAGTTCCCTCAGTAATCTCTGAGATGAGATCTCATATAGGAAATCTGTTTCCATCGGGTGCCTACGTCATGAGCCTATACTTGAGTTGGACCCAGTAGTCACTGTAACCATGGGTACCCTTTTGTATTTTAGAGCAGAACAGCTTCCTGTACTGCCAAGAACTTGCAACATAAAACAGCATCCCTCTTTATTACCAGAAGGTGATGCAAATGATTTTTGTTTCTTTTTCTTTCATGAACATTGCCATGAAAGTAATATCAGTAGGTATGAGGGTACTGCGGACCACAACTTCCCATAACAAGGAAAGAGAGTACATCCATTGCTCCCTTTCCTTTCCTCTACTGAACTAAGCAGAAAAGAGGGAGGACTGCACTCCTACAATTTGAAAACAGTAAGCTTCCCAAGTGCAAGATCACATTCAGACATGAAATTTGAATCTGCAACTTCAAAACAGGACTGCGTAAGCAGCTCAAGAGCATCTGCTAACTGGTTCACTTCACTGGGGGTGTGAAATATTGAGAGAATAATGCCTGTTGCCAGGTAAGCAGTGCCTCTCTGCAAAGACAGAAAGTACAGACTTTTAACCTCCCCCACCTTGCCTGTTTTGATACCGCATCCTGTAACAAGTCAGTCCACCATGAAGAAAGGTCCCAGAAGCAGACTCTTCTCCAAGACCTTATGGTTCTCCTTCATTTTAGCTAGCTGATGAGCCTAAATCCACAAGAAAACCATACTCCCTGCATCGAGAGAGGGAGCCTGGATGACTCCCTGCCTTGCAAGTCAAGAATCCATCATACAGACCCTGGGACAGGCTCAAATGCAGAAAGATGAGGCCAACCACAAAAATTATGAGACATGTCAACCAACTCAGAGCACAGCAGCAAAGGGCTGGTATCGTAAACAAAGCCAGTAGATGTGTGCTGGCAGTAAAGCCACTAACACCTCACAAGACATTGGAACACCCACATCTACATCTTCAGGTATGCATATGGCTTTGGCAGCCTTCAAGCCAAGATAATGCAGCAGAGACTGTATCTGGATCTTGAACTCCATCTTCATGAGGTTGGCAAATACCAGAACACCCTCAGGCCTTCCCAGAGCGTAACAAATAGTGGAGGAAGACCAACTTTGTACCAATAAAGACCTTCCTCTGAGCACTGATTACAGAGTATATCCTCCGATTTATTGTCAGAGTCATAGTGGTTCAGATCTCTGCCTCACAAGCAGTTGGGTCCAAAGCTGAAACCTGACATCTAGTCCTGTTTCTGTAGAGTCTGCACATTCTTTCTATGTCAGCATGAGAATTTTCTGGATATTCCAGATGTTTGTTGTGTTTCACTGTTGCAGTCCTGACAGTTGGGATTTCCTACCATGAAAGCCCTTGACTGGCCTGACTACCAGAGAAATGTATTTCCGGCTCCCAGGCTGACGGACGCCCTGACTGAGGTCAATATGTTCGTGTATAAAGGTAGCCAGCTTGCATCATGATACCAGTCTTTTCTTGTCGTGGAGCCCAAAGCTGTATTTAAGTCCATTGGTTGGCCCACACGAGAGAAAAGTATCGCTGGGCAAGATAAGTTCCCCATTGGGGAACTTTTTCTTTACTTTGCTCATGTCACATAAAGTAAACAACGGTCTCTGTTGTGGAAAGCAGATCCCACATAGAAACTTTCATTCATTTTGTGCCATTTGCCTAGGCCCAGATAACGTCATCGTTGGTTGTTGGTTTTGTGCATGTTTCTATACTAGAATAATTAGATGTAGGGCAGAATTTCTCACTAGTTACTTAGCCAACAATCTTCATGCTCACCGTCAATGGCATCTGTCAGTCATACCGAATCCGATCTACATAAGCGAAAGAAGGAAAAGAAACAAAAACTTAGGTCATCAGACACCTGCTTCTCCATCTAGGCTTGTGATTGTTGAACAAGGTGAGGTGCTGTCACAGCCCCCTTCTTTTTCTGTTCTGGTAACTCAGGCTTCTGTTGAGACCCTTTCAGAGTCCGACATGCCAATGGCTCCATCCACTGCTACTCAAGCAACTGACATTTGCTAGTTGGTCAGGTCCAGGGCTGCTCTGCAGGTCTTGGCTTCTGAGGACCGTTTTCTGCCCAGAGATTCTGCAACCAGGCCTTGCCCTACGCCAGCTCTGGTGCATTTGCTTCAACCTCTGGAGACAGGCATTAGGGCATCGGACTCCCTTACGCCTAAGGCCTTAGCCATCCCTAAGAAAGCCTCTGTCCCTAAGCCTTCAGTCAGAACATCCAGCTCCATTGCTCAGGGGTCACAGCAGGATTTAATCAAGTTATCAGAGGACTTGCTCTCCATTGTCAGAGCAGGGATCACTTCTCCTAGGAAAAGAAAGAGATGGTCCTCAAGTAATTTTCCTGGATCCCATCTCTTCTGAGAAAGATTCTGAATTTAAGGACTCTGGGTATGAGGAGGGGCCCCTCCTTTGCCTCCTATGAGGACTCAGACTCTGAAGAAATCCTTCCTTCAGCCTCACCTCCTGAGGATTTCACTGTTGGAGAGACTCTGCATGCCATGAGGCAACATTTTCAGTGGGAAGCCGAGGACTACCCATACAAAAAAGAGGGTTAGGAAATTCCTGGACTTACTTGAACGTAAGGGCTTTGCTATTCCCCCCATTGTGGAAGTAGTGGAAGATGTCTTCCAGGAGTGTTCCTTTAAACCTGACTCTCCCTCCCACCTGCCCCATGTAAGCCGGACAAGTTTTACAGGGTCCAGGATTCCCATAAGTATCTTTACAAAAATCCTACTGCTGACCCTGAAGTTATCACTCCAGGACCAAAAGGAGTCAAAAGCAGATGTTCTTCATGTTTCACTGTTGCAGTCATCACATTTGGGTTATCTGCCTGCAGGTAGCCCTCAGCTGGCCTGAATACCAGAGTCTTCAAATTTCCGCGTCAGATGCTGTCTCATCTTCCATGACGTCAGGTCATCAGGGGTATAAAACGTGCAGCCGACGCCATTACATCACTCTCTCTTGCTGTGCGGTGCCCGAAGCAAAAGCAGTTGGCAAGTGCCGGTCGGCCGTCTCCTGAAATTTTTGTTTTCGAGTTTCAGACCCGAAGTCTTCAAAAAGATAAGTACACCGTTGGGGATCCTTTTTCTTGCTCTAACCGATGTCAGTAAAAGTTAACAATTGTCTTTCCTGTGGAAAGCAAATACCTCCTAGAGATTTTCATTCGTACTGCATTCCCTGTTTAGACCCAGACCACGATGTCACTCGCTGTTGGTTTTGTGCCTTGTTCAGCGCCCAAACTATTCGTCGTCGGGCTATTTTTGCAGCAAATTACTTTCATATTCAATCTGTGTACTCCGAAATAGCTTTATTAAGTCATCTGACTACCAATCTTCCGAAAAAAACATAAGGATAAAGACAGAGACAGACCGCATAGGTCCAAAACTGCTGACTACGCTTCCGTTAAGCTAGTCACCAGTCCACCGGTACTCAGTAAGGTCCTTTCGCAGCCCCTGATACCTGCTACTCCAGATGCGCAGGCCTCTACTGAGACCCATTCGGAGTCCGGTATGCCCCGAGATGCTTTTTCGACTATGGAACCTGCGGATGTTTCTACTTTGGATGGGTCCGGAGCCGCTGTGCAGGCACCAGCTTCTGAGGGTATATTCAGGCCTACAGATATTCATATGAAACTGACGCCATTGATTTCATCCAGGCCAAAAACTCACACTATGCCTAGAAAACAGACAACCAAACTGCATGCTCAGGCCCATAAGCCTCAAAAACAAATGGTTAGACTGGCTGAAGACCTTATTACCTTAATTAGGGGAAGCCAGCCTTCCCCCTCTAAGAGACCTAGAACTGAATTTCCTTCTGATCAGGAATCTAATTTTTCTGCTCCTTCTGATTAGCAGGATTTGCCCTTATCTACTTATGAGGATTCTGATGCAGAGGATTCCATTCCCTCTGTCTCCCCTCCAGAAAACCTTTCTTTCGGTAAAACCTTGCATACTCTTAGGGAGCATTTCCGCTGGGAAAGCCAGGATTACTCTGAGTCCAAAAAGACACTTGGGGAATTCTTACTCCTGCCTCAACACATGCCTTTAGCTATCCCTCCTGTTCTGGACATTGTAGATGATGCTTTCTAGGACTCCAGCCTTACCCCAGACACTTTACCTCCAGCTCCCAGAAAACCTGACAGGTACTACAGAGTACCTGACTCTCACAAGATCCTCTTCAAGAATCCTTCTGCGGATCCAGAGACCATTTCCCAAGGACCAAAAGGCATTAAGGCTACTGCTGCCAAAAATCCTACCTCTTCTGATGGAGATTCTAGAGCCTTAGACAGATGGGGTAAGAAGGTATACACTTTTGCTACTTTGGCCATTAGGGCTTTAAATTGCCTGTTTCATATGTTAAAGTATCAGCAGAATATTGTGGGACTACTTAAACAGAAAATGATGTTGACTGTGCTGAACACAAAGAATTGCAAGATTTAATGCATTCTGCAGAACAAGTTGGTAAACATACATTGCAATGTGGTTTTGATGCTTTAGAAGAATCCTGCAGGGCTGTTGTCACTGGGTCTGTACTTAGAAGGAATGCTTTGCTTAAGGAACAAAACCTGCCAGATCATGTTAAAGCCAAATTACTGGATGCTACCTTAAACCAAGACCGCCATTTTGGCAACAAAGCAGAAGTCCTCAAAAGGATGGAGGAAAAAGTTAAATCTATGCAAACTGTTAAAGATTTCCTACAAGTACAGGCTCCCAGATTCAGTAGGCATTGGCCTTCAAAGAACTGGTCCCTTCCAGGCCTTCTCAGTCCAAACCCAGGAACAGCGACCACCTAGGCTACAGTCTCAGGCTACGCACAGACCTAAGCAGTGGGGGACTCCCACTTCCAAAGCAGGGAGTAGTAAGCCACCCTCCTATGGAAAAATGGCACAATGACTTAACCTTAAACTTTCCAAGGCCTGCTCAACTACCTGCTCCCTTAGGAGGAAAGCTCACCCTGCATGCAAAAAACTGGGAACTCATTACCCAAGACAAATGGGCTTTGAACATAGTCTCCCAAAGATACAGATTCCATTTCCACACACTACCAACCCCAAATGGTTGGCCAGACCTACCCCCAAATCAGTGGACGGAGGCCCAACAGCAGGTTCTCTCTCTTCTCAGTATCAGGGCTATTCACCTTGTCCCGGCAGAACAAAGGGGACAAGGTTTTTTTATTCAAGACTTTTTCTGGTATCCAGAAAAGACAACAACTGGCGTCCTATCCTGGACCTCTCTATTCTCAACACCTTTCTGGTGGTTCCAAAATTCAAAATGCTAACTCTTCAACAGCTTCTTCCTGTGTTAGCCAATGATGCCTGGCTGGCAACCCTAGACCTAAAGGAAGGTTACCTGCACATCCTAGTAAGGGAATCTTGCAGGAAATACTTATGCTTCAGGGTATACACAAAGTGTGTGGCTCCAGCCATTGCATTTTGCAGGCAGAGAAATATTCAAATTTACCCATACTTGGATGATTGTCTGATTCAGGCAGAAAACCAGGACTTATTGTTACAACACCTGGCATTCGTAAAGAAATGTCTAACTTCACTGGGGTACACCATCAATGAAAAGAAATCTCACCTAATACCCTGCCAACATATTGTATTTCTGGGAGCAAGCTTGAACACAACTTCCCGGATGGCATTCCTCACTCCGGAGAAGCAAGTTTATCTGACAACCTACTTCAAACTATTGGCCACAAAACCCCAGCTATCTGCAAGGAAAGTACTGCAAGCCCTGGGGTTCATGGCCTCTTGCATTCTGCTAATTCCATATGCAAGACTGCATATGAGGAAACTCCAATGGTATCTAAAAAGCCTATGGTGTCAACATTCTCAGGACCTGGAAACAATGATTTCTATCATTCCTTGTATGAAAACAAAGTTCCTTTGGTGGGCAGAGGCCTGCTACCACAACAAGGGACTCCCTTTCACTCTACCCCCTGCCGCCCAAACCCTAACAACAGATGCATCAGACTATGCATGAGGGGGCTTACATGGCAGGGCAATGCATTCAGGGCAAATGGAACCCGAGACAGATGCACCTGCATATCAATCAAAAAGAAATGTTAGCTATACAGAATGCTCTGACAGCCTTCAAAGACTGTATTCTTCCAGGACAACTATTGGTAAAGACCGACAACGCCACAGTTGTGTGGTACATAAACAAGCAGGGGGGAACCCACTTGTACCCTCTCTGCAGACTAGCCATGGCTCTGTGGAACACAGCCTTGAGCTACCAAGTACATCTACAAGCTCAGTTCCTGCGAGGCAAACTAAATTCACTGGCAGATGACTTAAGCAGAAATCTCATGGACCCACATGAATGGAAACTAGCACCAAAAATATTCAACTTCTTGAGGAACAAATAGGGGACTCCAGCGGTGGACCTGTTTGCCTCCCCTCAGAACTACCAGTTGAACAAGTTCTGCACAAGAACTCCCCACAGCCAAGCTTGGAAGATGGATGGCCCTGTCCTTTACCTGGGAAAGCCTCTCAGTTTATGCCTTCCCCCTCTGCCTCTCCTCTCAAAGGTTCTACTAAAGATCAAACAGGACAAGCCAAGGACAATACTGATTGCACCAGACTGGCCACGCCAGCACTGGTACCCCCTCTTGCGCAGTATGACACTGCTGCAACCATGGCTCCTGCCTCAGACCTTCGGGCCAAATTCTGCACCCTCAGCTTCAAACCCTGAATCTTTCAGCCTGACTAATACCTTGAGCTCTCCTCTAGCATCACTCAGTAAGCAGGTGCTGGATGTCATTCTGGTGGCAAGGAGGCCTGGTACTAGAAAATCCTATGCTGAAAAGTGGAAACAATACTGTTCCTGGATTCAGGCTCAGGGGATGGGCACAACGGTGCCCAGCTTACCTCATATTCTATAGTACTTAACAGAAATGCTCCACAAGGGCCTATCCTTCTCGTCAATTAAAATTCATGCCTCTGCCATTTCAGCATATTATAATATAGCCCCCATCTTCTCTCACCCCTTGCTAAAACAATTCCTTAGAGGGGCCAAACATTTAAGACCCCCCCCCCCCAGGAGAGCTTCCACTCCAGCCTGGGACCTTAACTTTGTATTGGAAAAACTCACTCTCCCCCCTTTTGAGCCAGCTGCAACAGCAGAGTTGAAATTCCTTTCTTGGAAAACAGCCTTCCTTCTAGCCATCACTTCAGCAAGAATAGTGTCTGACTTACAGGCCCTCATGGCAGTGGAACCCTTAATTATCTTCCATACGGACAGGGTTTCCCTCAGAAATAATCCTTCCTTTATGCCCAAGGTGGTGTCTAGTGTGGCCTTAAATCACTCCATTCATTTGCCTACTTTTTTCCCTAATCCACAAAACAAAGGGGAACTAATACTGCACTCTCTGGATGTGCACAGACAAGTTAGATTTTATTTGGACAGGGCCAAGCCTCTCAGAAAATCTGAACAGCTGCTATTTGGCTTTACTGCAGGGGCAGAGGGGAAGGCCATTTCAATGCAAACCATTCCCAAATGGATAGCACATTGCATTCATGGAAATCCTACGCCACAGGGTATAAGATCTCATTCCACCAGGGCTGCATCTACCTCTGCGGCCTTTCTCAGTCCCTACCAGGGACATCCTAGAAGCTGCTACCTGGAGCTCTGTACATACCTTCACCAAGCATTACCACATGCCTGTCTTTTCTAAATCCAGAGCTGGATTTGCCACTGCAATCTTGCAGGGCTTAATAGCTGGTCCTAATGCTGTTTAACTACCTCCTCCCTTCCTTAGCTTTGGGAATCAACCCAAATGTGATGACTGCAACAGTGAAACACGAAGAACATAGTGCAGTTGTATACACTTACCATAAATGTAGATGTTCGAGTGTATTCACTGTTGCAGTCCTGGTTACCATCCCTCCAGCACCCTGACTTCTCTTGGCTGTACCTTTCCTTCTTGTTTGGTATGTTTATTTTTTCTGGTGTATTTGCTTTTTGATGGGGGTTCACCATACCATATAATTGCTTCCGATTGTGGGGGAACCTGACATCTGGGACAAGAAAAACTGATGTAATGGCATTGGCTGCATGTTTTATACCCCTGACGACCTGACATCATGTAAGAAGAGACAGCATCCGATGCAGAAATCCGAAGATTCTGGTATTCAGGCCGGCTGAGGGCTACATGCAGGCAGATGATGCAAATGTGATGACTGCAACAGTGAATTCACTCGAACATCTACATTTATGGTAAGTGTACACAACTGTACTTTCCTCAACCTGCTTCCTACAAAATAAGCCGGACCATTGACAGGTTTGGCAAGAAGGTTTAAGCATCCCCCATCCTTGCCGTGAGGACCCTAAATTGTCAATTTCATATGATTAAGTACCAACAGACTATATTAGAACAGCTTAAACAAATGTCTCCACCCTTGAAGGCAAAAACCTTGCAAAAGAATTGACTGACCTCTGTTATTCCAGTGCTCAGGTAACTAAACATTCCCTCCATTGTGGCTGTGATGCTGTGGAAGCATCTTGCAGAGCAGCTACTGCTGGATCTGTTACTAGGAGACTTGCTTGGCTCCGCGAACAAACTCATGTGGAACATGTCAAGTCTAACCTTTTGGATACCCCCCCTGACAGGGGAGTTCTATTTGGGCCCAAGGCAGAAGTCATCCCTAAAAAGATGGAGGATAAGGCTAAGTCAATGCAGACAAAAGATTTCCTTTAAGTACAACCATCCAAGTTCAGCAGAAATTTTCCAGCCAAACACTGCTCCTTTCCCGCCCAGCCTAGGAGTAGGCAGAGGAAACCTTAAAGGGCTAGGCCACTCAGACAGAGGCAACAGTCACAAAGGGGAAGACAGTGGACCTCAGAGTCACCTAGGCAAGGGAGTTCTAGACCCCAAGCCACATCCAGAGAGCAACAGTGACTCAACTGTTCCTCCCCTCCCCTCCCCCCAAAACTAGATGGAAGGCTGTCTCTTTTCAAACATCCCTGCACGCTCATCACCTCAGTCAGATGGGTTCTAGACATTATTGCAAATGGCTACAGCATTTAAATTACTCTGGTTATCCAGATGTCCCCCAAAGTAAAAAAACAGAGGTCTTGGCTCAAATCCAGATACTGTGTTCACAGGAAGCAGTCAAACTAGTTCCCACTGCCAACAGAGAAAAGGATTCTATTCCAGGCTCTTCCTGGTCCCCAGAAAGGAAGGCTGTTAGCTTCCCATTTTGAATCTGTCCAACCCAATCAATTCCTCTTGGTGCCAAACTTCAAAATGTTAATCCTCCCAAAATGCTACCCATGATATCCCCTTATATCCACATGGTCTCTGTAGACCTAAAAGATGCTTGTCTGCACATCCCCATTCAGGATTCCCACAGAAGATTTCTTCTCTTCAGGGCAGGATCTAGTCGCTATCAATTTTCTGTACTGTCCTTTGACTTATCTATAGCACCAAGAGTTCTCACAAAGTGCATAGTACCAGCAGTAGCTTTCTGCAGTACAGGGGAATGAAATCAGTCTTTACCTGGACGAATGCCACATACAGGCCACAGATCAGTCCAAGCTCCTCAAGGACATCAACTTTACCCAGGACCTCCCTTCTTCACTGGGGTTCACTGTGAACCTACAGAAATCCCAGACTTCAACAAAAAAGATTGTCTTCCTAGGGCACTTCTGGACTCCTCTCTCCAAAAGGCTTTCCTTCCTCCAGAAAAAGTCTCCTTCCTGAGAGATTTCTTCCACAGAATCCAAGCAAGGGAATTTCTTCATACCCTGGGATACATGACCTCATGCATCCTCATGGCTCCCCTTGGCACATTACACATGAAGAAACTCCAGTGGTACCTGAAGAATGTCTAGTGCCAGAGCCCTCAGTCCTTAGAGACCAAGATCCCCTTGACCCCCTGCCTCAAAACAGAGTATGCATGGTGGGCACAAGCTTGCTCCCAGAATCATGGCCTCTCCATCAAAGTCTCCCCTTAGGCTCAACCCTAGCCACAGATGCCTCAGAGACTGCATGGGGGGAGGGGGTCTGACTTCCAGAACCTCCAAACCCAGGGGAAGTAGGAGTCCAGATCCAATGACAGACTCGTCAACTGGAAGGAACTCATGGCAGTATTAAAGGGCCTGTTAGTCTTCAAGGAAACAAAATTCCAAAACCAGCTTGAGACACAAAGACAAACCAGTAATCCAAAAAATGGTAAATGACCAGGAGAAAAAAAGCAGCAGTAAGTCCAGCACGGATAAAAGTTCCTTTAGAACTTCCTCAGATAAGGTACTAGGACAAAAATGCTAGTATATTACTTTATTTAATGATACTTTTTTTATTGTTTTTAAGTGTGAGTTTGTTGTTGAACCTTTTAAAGGAACTTTTTTTTGTGCTGGACTTGCTGCTGCTGCTTTTTCTACTGGTCGTTCACTATTCTGTTGGATTACTGGTTAGCCTTTGAGGAAAAAATGGGCCCCAGGTGTCCTATTAATCAAGACAGACAGTACCACAGTTATGTGGTACATAGACAGGGGGGTTGGCACAATCTTACCCCCCCTCTGCCATCTAGCAATGCAAATCTGGGAAACAGCTCAGTCTATGGGCTAACGCGTGATAACACAATACCTTCCAGGAGTTCAAAATGCTGTGGCATTCCATCTCAGCAGAAACTTGATTGACTCTCACAAGTGGCATCTGCACCCTAAAATGTTAGTCCATAATCCAAACATGGGGAATTCCACAGGTGGACCTCTTTGCATCCAAAGAGAATGCACACCTGCAAAAATTCTTTACCAGCAGCAAACAGGAGACAGCTTGGAAAACAGATGCCTTCTCCTTCCCTTGGACAAAGCTTTTCATTTATGCATTTCCCCTCATACACCTTCTTCCTCGGGTTCTGCTTAGGATAAGAGAAGAGGGCCCAAGAGCAATGCTTATAGCTCCAGATGGCCCAGACAGCATTGGTATACCCTCCTCCTTGAACTCCTCAACCAGAGCCCATGGCTACTCCCTCAGAGTCGATCTCCAAACCCAGAATGAGGGAAATGTTTTTACACCCCAATCTGCAGACCCTCAACCTTGCAGCGTTGATGATCCCACAACAAACCACAGTGGTGTTAGCCTAAGTAAACAGGTGCTAGAAATCCTCAAAGAATCTAGACGGCCTTTACAGCAGGAAATCCTACTTAGCTAAGTGACAAAAGATTTTCTGTTTAGTACAAAGATCACCACCTAGATCCCAAATCAGCATGTTTCCAACATCCTGGAATACCTGACTGGCCTGCTAAATCAGGGACTATCTCATTCTTCCATTAAAAGCCATCCTTCTGCCATCTCTGCATATGTGCCCTCCCACCCTTCCTTTTTCTCCCATCCACTCTTACACAAATTTCTTAGGGGAATAATCTACAGTAAACCTCCTTCTTTTTGGGACCTTAATTTTGTGCTAGAGAAACTGACCTTGCCCCCCCCCCTTTGAGCCAACAGCTTCTGCGGACTTAAAGTTCCTGACATGCAAAACAATTCTTCTGGCTATCACTTCAGTCAGGAGGGCTTCTGAGTTGCAGGCCTTCATGGCGCAATGGAACCTTTCCTTATCTTCCACAGGGATAGGGTCTCTCTTAGAACCACTCCCTGTACCACCATCACTTTATGCCTAAATTGGTCACTGGCACCTCTTTGAATCAGGCCGTCCATCTCACTACCTTCTTCCCCAAGCCACAAAACAAAGGGACAAGAATTCTGCACTCCTTGGATGTGCACAGGCAGCTGCATTTCTATCTAGACAAGACAAAAGCTTGACTGATCAGCTTTTCATTACCTTTGACTGTGGAAAAGGAGGCAAGCCTGTGTCTCTAAGCAAACTATTTCCAAATGGATTTTCCACTGCATTTGCTTTTGTTGTAGCTCACATGGTAAAGTGCCACCAAACCAGGGCAACTTCTACATCCACTGTTTTTCTAAAGGTTGTCCCCACCAGGGACATCTTGGAGGCTGTCATCTGATCTTCAGTGCATGCCTTCACCAAGCACTATCACCTGGCATCCTTCTCCAGGTCTAGAGCAGGCTTTGCCACTGCTGTCTTGCAGGGCATCCTCTCTTCCCCTTAGAGACCTTCCTTCCTCCTTTCAGCTTTGAGAATCTTCCCAGTAGTCAAGACTGCAACAGTGAAACACAAGGAACATTACAGTTTTTTGTACACTTACCATAAATGTAGGTATTAGTGTATTCACTGTTGCAGTCTTTTTCTGCAAAAAAATCCCTCAGCCTACTGTATTGGTAGATTCTGTTTTTGCTACTCAGGCAAGGGACCCCTCCTTGGCTTCCCTCCCTATGTCAGGTTCTCCTTTGGATAACTCCTGTCTGCTTAGGACTTCTCTTAGTTGAGGGCAGGAAAACACTGATGGTATGATGCAGGCTGGCTACCTTTGTACCTGAACGTACTGACATTGGTCAGGGTGTTTACCAGCCTGAGAGCCGGAAAGAAATTTCTCTGGTAGTTTGGCCGGCCGCGGGCTTTCAAGGCAGGAAGTCCCAAAAGTCAGGACTGCAGCAGTGAATACACTCAAACTTGTACATGTATGGTTAGTGTATACATCTGTACTTTTCCTGTCATGTCTGAAAAAATATGGTAACAGATCAGCTACTCGGAAGTGTCCGTATACCCTTCGCCTTGTGACCTAGGTTGTGGTCTGAGGGCCACTTCACTTACCCAGCCAACAAATGAAAAAATTAAGGTAAAAAGTTATAACTGAGAGCACACATGAGGCCCTGGATAGGGTTACCAAAACTGAGCCGTTTAAAAGATCATTCCCCTGCAGAATTTTAGCTATTGCAGCCAGTATTTTACTTAAATCTTTGAACCCTGAGGAAAACCAATCAGCAACACTTTATACTGGAAGTGATACCCTCTCCCAAAGAAATAGCAAATTGAAGGCATTCTGTTTGTGAACCAGAAATTCATATGCATTAGGAGGTGTCTATCACATCCAGATACACCACTGAGGCACCCTTCATGAGCAAAAGGCATGAGTCTCACTGCAGGCTGATCATACAAAACTGAATGTATCAGATGTGCTAGCTGAAGTCACTCAGATCCAGAACCGGACGAAAACTGTCCATCCACAATAGCCCCAACAATTTGCTTAAACAGTAATCTGCAAGAAGAATTTGTTTTGGAAACTCACTGTGCTCCAAAATATGGCTGAAGAACACCACGCCCAAAACCCAGTGACCCTTAGTTGATGGTTCTCCAGATCAAGGTAGTCTCAGAGAGCAGCTCCACCCACTCCAGAGGAAATCCCCGACGGAAGTCAGAACTGTGGCAGTGTGATCAGTAGGATTTTCTTCTTTAGTAACTTCCACGGCATGGGAAGGGTTAAGACATTGACACTTGAGAGCCTTTATGTAGCATGTAGGTGGCGTTTTTAGGATTGGCCAGCTTTAAAAGATAAAGCAAAAAGATGTAATAAAGACCCTCCATAGAGTAAGGCTATGTGAGTATCCCTGTGGTATACTTTTTTCAGTTCATCAGGTCCTGGACAGACTGAATAAAAAAGCTCTTGCTCCAAGAAATGGGCATCCATACTGTTCCTTTTAAGCTCCTCCATTAATATGGCAGCCACATCACTCAGACCTACATAGGCACTCAACTGAAACTGTGGCTGTAGCCAAAATGACAGCACAGTTAAAGTTACCAGTAAACATGAGGCATCTTTATGTGGAAGTCGCCAAGACAGTCACATGATGAGCCTTCTTAAGCCCAGACTCTGTGAGGTTAAGTTTATCCAGAGCCTTTCTTAGTATGTAGGACTGGAATTAGGAAAGGACAAAGGAACAGATGCTCCTAAGTCACAGGATGAAAGGGTAAGTCTACTTGTCACGTCTGTCTGAAGCTCTGGACGACTCCTCAGGCAGTGTGGAACCAAAATGCTACAGTCCTTTGGTTTTCTGCCTGATGTCACCCTTTCATTACTTTCTTTGATTGGGTATTGTACCAGCATTTCATTGCATTTGCCAACAGCTGTTCACTACCTGTACTTATTTCCTGACAAAAGTTTACTTCTGCCAACTCTAGCACCATTTTGTACGTATGCCGTCTGTTTTTGGCACCGGTTTAACAGCTCGTCCCAGCTTTGCTGAATGTATACCAGACACACCTATACCTTGTACCTGATGCCAGCTGTTGATAACAGTGATTCCTCACAACTGCAGATTTTTTGCCTGACAGCATTTATCTAGGGGTGGGTGTCATGTCAGTTAGGTGCGTTGGATCTGTGAATTCAATGTTCTGGTTTTAATCTGCACTGACAGTGTACTCTGCTCTAGTTCTTTATCTGAGCTTAGCTTGTACTTGGCAACACCTCTTTTAATTTTCTCTGCTGAATCTCCCTAATATCAGTTCTTTAACTGCATATGACACCACCATTTTTCTTTTCCTTTTTATAAATCAGTATCTGGAATGACAGTAGCCCGTTTCTTGATTTATAATAACTTCCTAAGTCTTTTATTTAAGTGAGGAGAAACTTGCCAGTAATAGAAGTTGTAGCATTCATCAACGTGCAATGAAGTGTAATATTTCAGAGAACACACACAAAAGTTTACCTTTTACTTGTAATATGAGGCAGTGCTGTGAAAACTGAAAACACTTAGCTGAAGATCTGCTTAAAGTTTGAACTTTAGGCATTGTATATCTGCTGTAGCACTGCGGAGTCAGTGAATGTATTGACTGGGCTCACATCGTACCCTTATGTGCACTGTGTGGTAAAAGCAAACCACAAAAATAAGTCAGAATGGTCATTTCTGCTACGTATCTTGGTATAGATTCAGTCTAAAGTAAATGTGTATAGCTTATGCCACCAGAGGCACATCAGTACTGTTAAAACACAAGATATATTTTAAAACACCTGCCTTAGATTCTGTACAATTTTTCCTTGTATTTGAAAACTTAGTCCAGGTTGAAGACCATGTACTACAAGTAACATTTTCTTGCAAAGAGAGTGAGTGTGGTTGACTGTCTCTGAAATTCCTTAGTGTACCTGAAAGTCAGTGCAAAAAAGCAGATTTTGGATTACAATTCAGACCCATTGTGCTGAAGCAGAGATTTTGTTTCTGACCTTTGGTTTGATAGAATGAAGTACTGTCCTCCACTGACCAATTACAGCTAATGGAGGCTGCAGAACCAGTAATAAAGTGTCAGAAGAGGCAGGGATATGTTGGAAAATGATGGCTTTTATTCCTGCAAGGTGTTGTCATTGTGATTTATCTTGTATAGCTGATGGTGAAGAATGTTTAATTTATGCTTTTCTGCATCTAAATGCTTGTTTCTTTTCAAATTGTTGTAGGTCAGCTATGCACACAGCAATCGACTGGGGCAAAATGGCAGAACAGTGGTTACAGGAAAAGGAGGCCGAAAGACGAAAGCAAAAACAGAGACTAACACCAAGGGCTTCTCCCAGCCCTATGATAGAAAGTACACCAATGTCTATTGCTGGAGATGCCACTCCACTTCTGGATGAAATGGATCGGTAGACCAGAAATTAAAATGGCAGTGTCTAGCCCCCTTATCTTAGACTTTGAAGACTTGAACTCAGTATTGAATTATGTACAGAGGAAAAAGAAACTACCTTTTAATGGGACAGTCTTTTTTAAGCTACATACCTTCTGTTTCATTTTGTACAGTAGCTTGAACTGCCTTTCATCTTGACACCATAATTTGTTAAGACACTTTAAGCAAGCAGCATGGAGGTCTCTGCCCTGGTATGGGGTGGCTTTAGAAATACTTTGTTTTCCCCTTTTGGAAGCCCTGGCATCATCTGTGGAATTTTTAATGTAAAAACATACTCATTTTCTGGCTTTATTTGGTTACTTCATTTTTTATTTATGTGCATTCTCTTACATTAAAGAAGCACTGCTTTCAGAAATACATCTGAATAAGAATAGTGTGCTCCAGGTTTTGGTGATGCACAGCACTTTGGTGTCCTTTTGCAGTTTTTCTTCTGTGTGTTATCTACAGTAATTCGTGCTAGCCAAAAAAATGGGGACAAACAGTCCTCCTTTGAAGAGCCATATAAACTGCATGAACTAAGTTATCCTAAATTAATTAACTTTAAATGTTTCATGTTGAGCAGACAATGAGCGATAGTCATATACCCGTTACCAGCAAATTGACTGGATTTCATACGACTTGTATTTAAAGAACATGTTGATAGCAGATAGACTGCAATACATATATTCAGATTTGAATTTTTATATGTTTTATGAAATTGTGTGAAATGAGAATTATAACATTTCTAGAGTTTGCCAGTTGCTCCCAGCTCCTAATCAACTATAATGTCAGACTTTTTTTTTTTTGGCTAAGTGCTTTGAGACTTTAAAGACACACAAGTAGTAATGTTGCAGACCTTTTGGTACAGTAACAATGTTGTAGTAAACACTGAAAAATCAATATCTATGTTTGAGTTAAAATCCTCTGCTGTCATTTGTTCCACCTCAGTATGATGAAGAAATGGATTTCGATTTGAGTATTCTGTTGCTCTGCCATGTGCGTTAGGGCAGGCTAATCCCAGTCATAGTTTCTGTTTCACTCCACCCTTGCAGCTGTCTGTTGTCGCTGAAGGCAGTGCACATACCTTACCCATACCATAGAAGGGTTTGGAGACACTAGTTATTGGAACTTCCGCATCCATACATATGATCTGATACTTTGTCATGTTGTCTCTGCTCTTCTGGCATAGTATCATTAAGGAAGTTAAGAAATATCTGCTGTAGAGTAAAAATGCATCATCATGCTAAGGAACATTGCCAGTCTGTGGTCCCAGGTAAAAGTTTGAATGGGTTAAGATATCTGCTCATGATGAAAGTTATAACTCATAGCCAAACAAGAGTGAACACCTGCTCTAGCACCCAGGTCTAGGTTAAAGAATCGCTGGCATTGCTTGTAATACAAACCTTGCTTTGCTGAGAGGTTAATGGATAATTGTTCCTTTGTTACAAACATTCTGGTACATTGTCACAGTCCCTTCTCTTTAGGTTTGTGCCAGCCTGAATTTTGGGGGATTTTGAAATATAGTCCGTTGAGAGAATTAAAGCTCTGCTATTTAGAAAAAAAAATCAACAGATGCTGAAGTTCAGATCCTTAAAGGTGGATGCTTGTGGTGATCTTGCAATATTTCTCATAATGTTATTCTACAAAACAAGAGCAGAAGGTTTGTGTATCTGACAGTACCCCAAACATGACTGTTTTTAGGGTAGTTTTTATTTATTTTTAATTTAAATAAAAAAATACAAATGTATTTCCTAAATCATGCTTCATTCAATGAGTTTGGAAGATGTGACTTAAGTGAAACTACCCAGATCACAGATTTAGTCATTTAAGAAGCACAGCCTTTGCCATTTGTTTTCTGAAACGTATTAAGCTACTTTTACTTGTTTGTTATAATGCAGACTTTTTCATCACACTTCCTCATCCAGATTTTACAGATCTTATTTGAGGTATACCATAAAAACCTACTGTCAATCAGTAGCGGACCGGAGTTCCACTGTGGCGACCCCTAACCGGGAAAAGCCGATAAGACAAACATTTGAGGTATTCTAGTGTGATTGTTGACTTCATTATTCTTAGTTTTTGTCATAATGCTGTGGTTACTTTTAAAAGTGGGTTTATATCTGCTTCCATATGAAAAAAAAGTGTATTTCTTTGCTGTGAGAAAGTGGGTAGCATCGGAAGCTTTTTTTGTACTTTGCATTCTGTGCTTAATTTGCATTAGCAAAGACTTCCTACTCATTGAGCATTGTTTAGGTTTTTGGCTCAGCTGTCAGTTTCTGAAAAAAAAAAAAAAACATGCTTGCATACCTCTGAACATGGAAACATCAAAAATCTTGCCAAAGGCCCATGAGAAGTAGGTATAACTGGCCAAAAATCATGATGCTGATTAGCATAAAATTTGCATGCATATTCATGTTACCCTGCCCAATCTAATGGAAACGTGGGATACCAACATGAAGATTGAAGTCACTAATTTACCTCTCAACTTCTTAGAGCAAGAAATCCCAAGAAAGCCATAAGTAATGAGGGGACAAAGGCCCAAAAATAGGGATAGTTTTGAAATATTGCTTTTATAAACTTAGAGAGTTGATAGAATAACAGGTTTTTGCATTAGCATGAATTTCCTGAAGGGTATGAAGTCTGAAACTGAAATGAATGTCATTTTATTTTGACTTCAGTCCTCAATGATTTGCCAGTGATTTACCAGAAAACCAAAATTTTACAAGGAATATACCAAACATATGAGGCAAAAATCTAGGGGGGGAGGGGGTTCTTCTCTGTATATTCTGTGAAAATCTGGACAGTTGAGAAGTATCTCACACACACACACACACACACACACACACACACACACACACACACACACACACACACACACACACTTAATAGCTACAGTTAAACCGAATCCTGTATTTCATTCCTACTCTAGCCGTAGGTCATTTCTTCAATTTTCTCTTCAGAGCCTTAATCATACACTATAGCAGTTTAAATTGTCTTTTTCTAACGTCTCCCTACAATGAAGATTTATCCTGATATTTCTAAAACTCCCATCATCTATCACTAGGTAACCACTGGTATGCAACTTCGCAATCTACAAAAGAAATATATTCTTTACGTAACCTCTTTCAATACATCATAGTTATGTCTGGGCTAACAACCTATCAGATGTCATCCTTCCTCCTATACCTCTCAGCTATAGCTTATTATGAGAAATCATCCGCATTTTGAGTCTTCACCCCCATGGCACAATTTTAATGCTTAGAGGTTGTGTGGTGGTAGATATTATGAAGTTTCCAAATTGTTACAACAATCCTCCAAATCCACACACTCAACCCAACTTCCCCAAAAACGTCTGTAATTTGAGTCACAACAACCACTTTTTTGTAGAGCGCACCAAATGTTCAGATATTTTATAAATGGGCATAGAAACACAATAATAATATATAAATGCCATTAAAGTAAACTAACAAATGAATACATGTAAAAAAAAAAAAGTTTGAACTTTACAAATGAAAATACACATAACATATACATTTTAAAATCTCATTAATTCATTACTATTTCTCTTGGGTTCTTCTCTGTATACAAAATGGAATTTCCATAGCAACAGACAGTGGTGTCTCTCTAGCTCCCCAGGTTTTACATAGCGACAGGATGGCTTTTGTCAGTGTAACATAACTGCTGTACAGCTGTATGCAAGGTAAAATATTTATGTGTTTATGCAAACATATGCTTCAGAGTTATTAAATGTTTTTAGAAAATAAACCTCTGCATTTAAATTATTTTAGCCAAAACTCCAAATGATAAACTTTTCTTGGGTCATACACTCAGTTCTCAGATGAGCAGTAGCTGGGGAAGAAGTGCAAATATCTGTTCTAAGGTGACAACTCCTAATAACCCTTATGATGGTAAAACTGAAAGACTTGTTAGGAAGCAAGACATTAAATATGCTGTCTAACAAATGCAGTGAGGTTTTATTACTGCAACATGGATTATACAGGCTATCGACATATTGTGTCAGTGTTGAGCTCTGATTGAACAGCCTGTGTCATCATAAGACTGAGTGGGATACTACTGAGAAATGCATTTAAAAACAGTGTGACAAAAATGAAAGAAAATTACGATCACATTATCAGAGAGACAATGTAATAATTTCTTTAAATAACTTGTACCACTAGTATATTGGTTATGTTGTGTGCTTTTCAGATTTCATCCTGCCCCATTTGTGTAGACTCCTGGGGCAATTACTGTGCTGCCTTACATGTGAAAAGAATGTTACAAGACATGCAATCCTAAGTGACTGGTTCTGTTCCTGTCAGTCATGCCATAAACAGTTCCATCATAACACTGCTAAGAGGGTCTTGCAGCTCCGCCACCACATGCTGCACTTCAAGTTAGTGTGGTGTACTGGTCAGTGCATACAAATGCAAGTACGTAAATACTCTGCCTCTGGATACACAGTTACATAAAAATATCCATGTTTGTATAAACATTGTGCCACTGGATACAAAGTTAGTATGTTTTTAGAAAATAAATAGTTTGTATAAATGCTGTGCCAATGGATATAATGCTGCATAAATGAAAACACATTTTTTTTTAGTTTACTTATAGTTTAAGCATTAAGCAGTTCAGTCCCCAAATGTGTTGCATGTTTTAGTAACTAAGAATTTGCTAAAGTTAGCTTCAACATTGTTTTAACATAACCCTTAGCTACCTTCTTTTTAACATAGCACCACGCAGAGTAACGAGGACAAAACAGGGTTGAGTTGCAGACCATGCTGGTTGATAAACTAGTATAAATCAATGAACCTGTAACATTAGCGTAATACTTTAGCTGCCAAGCTGTAGTGTCTGTTTTATATACCTGCAGAAAGTTACGCAGAGCTGTCGTACAAAAATAACAATCCCTCCAAAACCCAGATACAATGCATGAATTTGTCTGTTTTTTAAGATCTTTGACTCCAGGAGGCAGTTAGGCAGTGCCGTACTGTCTCACAATGCTGTCTTCATCATGCATGTCTATGTACGTTGATGACATTGTGGGATATGCCTGTGATGCGTGATGACATTAGCATTAAATAAAAAATGTAATTAAACAAAAAATCTAAATCAGGATTAAAAGGGACTACTCGGGAATTTGTGGCACCCTATTATTTCACCCCCCAAAATGGGAAATACTGAGAAATTTGGTATGGTTGAGGGGTATGCATGCTTGTCAGGTTTAGAATGAAGTTCCTTGTATATGTGCATGTTGAAGTAAGTTGTACACAGACACACAAGGGTTAGTAACAGGGCAAGAAAGGTGTTTGAACCTGAAAGATGTTGCTTCTTTGTACTAGGATGTAGTAATTCACAGTGGAGTATGAACCTGCTCTCCCATGTCATCAACAGCCTTGAAAGAGGGAGATAGGGAATACACAGAAAATTGTAAAAGTGAAAATGTGGTTTTGTATGCACTTTACCTTTAGACGATGTCTGACCTTTTATTCTGCAAAGTGCTTCATTGCTGGCTGCTGCTGCTATTACTGTGTTATGTGAATTTATCAATGGATGAGCTATTTTCAGGCTTAGGGGTTGGGAATCTGTTTGCATTGTTAGTCAAATCCATAACCTGTTTTGCTGCAGTGATGCAGCAATGCATGTGACCTGCATACTCAATGTGGAGGCATATGACTGCTTTAAACCAAGTGTACTTTGCTGACAGATGAAGCATGCCACCCATTTGTAGTCTCTTGTTAAAAGTTCTAAGAACGTTACAGTCATTCCTTCAGGACAGATTTCTTTAGTTACCAAAAGAGATTTTAAGAGATTATTTTTGGTTTGACACTTTTCCTATATAATTTGGGTTTTGATACTTTGACATGTGTTTGATCTTTGATAATGCAACATTCTGGCACAGCAGAGGTCTCTCATCTCCGTGTATGTTTTCTTGGATGGGTTATAAAGTGCATCCAGTGTCCTGGAAGTACTGTTGGATAACTTTAGTCTTTCCCCACAGACCATGCTGTTTTGGAGGGGGTTGTCCTTCAGTACAGTAACCTTCCCAGACAGAGTGCAACAGTTAATAGAAATTTTCTTTTATCTTGGTAAAGCCACAGTCTTAAATGTCAGGGCATTTTAGTGCCCGGGGTTACATGCTTTCTTCCATTTTGATGATGCCAAATGCTTAATTTTATGCGAAGAACTACAGTGGTATCTCAGAAATATTTGGGTTCAGAACATGTATTCCCTATAACTCATGCCCCATCTTTTTTTCCTTTGTGAAAGAGCTTCATTGCTAGGTTCTTCAGAGGGCTAAGAGCCAAGGGCCTTCCCGTTGTTTCTGTTAATTCAGAAAAGGAAATGAAAATTGATTCTTCATATTTTGCTTATGGAAGCTCTTTTGGGATGGAAGAATCCACTGATTGTCTGTGTCCCAAGTGAGTCATCCATTTGGTTTCAGGGAGAGGACTGTTCATAGTGATGGAGTTCAGAACCTGTGCTGTAGCTTGTATACCTAAAACAGTTCGGGTTGATGCTTCATAAATGTTCTCAACAGATATATTCTTAAGAAAAAGCTGCAGGAGCATAATGATGCCATTGACAATATTACAGTGATATGTTATGTCAGCAAAACATGGGATATTCAGTCCTGGGCTGGAAATATTAATTTAAAAGCAATGTTTTCGAATTATTTGCCTTTTTTGGTTATGTACATTCAAGTTTGGTTGGGTTGGGCACCTTAGTGAACACCTAAGCAGGGAAATTAACTTGCTTATTGAGTTGAAACTGAACAGAAAAAAAGCTTCATTCTTTCCTTTTCAGAGTTGTTGAAATTTTGAGTTTTATATTCCTGCTGAGGGAAGTTTGTTTAGTTGCTTACTAAATCTTTTGCACTTCTATTGCCACTAAATGACCTTTGGCAGTAACAATAACATTGCTTAACTATTATGAATTTGTTTTTCTGCTTTTGTGGTAGTTATTGTTGGTTTCTCTTTTTGTTTTTTTGGTCCCTCCTTTGTCATTTTGCCCACCTGGCTCCTGTACGCAGTCCACACTGGGTCAACCAGCTATCACTATGCCTCCCCAGACTTATTCCTGGGAGTACTGCTGGAGACGGTCAGGAATCCTAGGCAACAGGAGCCTGGCATGTCTGAGCATTCATCTGGTATGGGGTTTCTGGTATAACCTAACAATTCCCCCCCTCCACCTTTGTAGTAGCATAAGCATGCGATATGAGCTACCAGTGTATTACCCCACCTCAGCAGTAGCTCAGCCAGGCCAACTTTCCACCCACTAGCTATGCCTCTTCTAGTGATGCCCCTGTCCTCCTACCTGGGATCTTGGCAAAGAGACACCCACCCCATTCCTCCCTTAATCAGTCATCCAAGCCGATAATCAAACCCATGTCACCTGGGTTGTAATCAAGGCTTTATCCCTCTACCAGAGTGCTACTGGTTTTCTTTTTGTGGTGCCTCTGTTATAATTGATTGGAGTTTTGGGAAGTTGCCCTGTCCCTGTTCATAAATTACGGATTTTACTGCTGCCCCTTTAAAGAGCAAATCCTGCCATAGGATAGGTATTCTTCAGTCTCTCTCCTGCCTCAGGGAATGGTGCAACCCAGTTCTTTTGCCCATTGGTGTAGAGCAGAAAGATTGCAGTATCACTTGCACAAACAGGCCTTATTTATTCATCAAAAGAATATGGAATTTGGTGGGTTATCTGTCAGCCTTAGTTACTCTTCCTCCTCCTGCTCCTTGCTTGTCCAAGTTTACTTTCAGGTCATGGAAATTGCCTGCGGTCAAGTTGACTCAGTCCATAGAAAAAAGGTACAAAAGCGAGAGAATTCCTTCCCCAAGGTCTGAGGTGGGCCAACCTGCTAAGAAACTCTATTTAAAAAAAAAAGAGAGAGAAGGTTGTTGTGGGATGTGATAGGAAAGTTCTCCTGTTCCACAAATGGCTGTTTGTTTTCTGAAAATGTTTTTTCACTAGTTTTTGGTTTAGGCTGTGTCAGCAGCTGAGGCTGTGTGAGGTAGAGAAGTGTGTGTTATTACTGAACCTTGAAGCTGAGGCTGCCCAGGCACCCTTGGTCATTGACCTTAGGGAACAGCAGAAGGTTGCTGGCCTGTGTACCACACTAAAATTAGATGTCTTATATACTCTGTATCCCTTGACTGCAGAACACTAGACGCTCCCTCATTTTGGTGCTGATTCCGGTGAGGCCATCTCTGAAGGGTGTTGGACAGTTATCAGCAAGCCCTCCTCTGTACATTGTCTTTGGTGTTCTCCTTGATAAAACTGGTGGCTTGGTTACCAGACGGGCCAGTGTTCTGCATTAGTGTTGGTTTTGATGGACTAAATTGTTTTGGTTCTGACATGGGTTACCAACTGTTCAGGCAGTGCCAGAATGTTGACACAACAATATTCACTGACCAGTGTGGGAGGCTTTTGGCTCCTTGGTTCCAGTTCTAATTTTTGGTCTGCCCTCTACTTCCAGGAGAATGTTTTTTTCTAGTCGAGAGAGGGATGCAGGCCGAGCCTCTTCATTCCCCTCTCTCACCCCATCTACAAACAGGTGCTCAGGTGATTAATCAAACTTTTGTCATTTGGCTTGTAGTTAGAGCTTTATAACTCTGTAAATACAGAGTTGGCCTGTCATGCTGAGTGGGCTGTTTGAAAGACTGGCCAACAAAAACCACTAGGGTGAAGGTTAAGACTGGTACAGAAACTGGATGGATGGTAAAAGCATGCTTCCTTTTCTTTCATTTCCACAACTCATTCCCTTCTTTAACCCTGCCATATGCCCCACTTCCTCAAAGCGGCAGAAGTTAAAAGTGTTATGTCTCTCAGAAAAAAAGCAGAGATGAGGGTCCAGATATTATTCCTGGTTCTCTCTAATGTTTAAAACAGATGGGACACCAAGCCTATACTAGACTTGAGCAGCCAGAATTCATTTATTTCTCCAAAACAACTTCTATGTGGCCTTGATGCAGCCAGCCCATTGTGTTTTGCAGAAAGAGACTGAATGTGCTCTTTAGCACTCCAAGACACCTACCCACACATAATCATCAAATGATCTATTCAGAGTCAAATCCAGTCGTTGAAACATTCCATATGCTTTCATTTGGGTTCACCCAGTGTGGATGTGTGTGTGGTAGCAGCAGCACATTGATGTCTGCAGGTAGCTAAAGTATTTCCCTGCCTGAACAGCAGCTCCTCACTACTCCATCTTGATGTCAACTTGTTTTAATACCTTCATAGGCAACTGCTAGGCAATCAGTGTGCTGACCATTACAAGCTGAGCTAGTAAAGTATATTCAAAAGTTACCTCCAACCACAAGGATTGGCAACATGGGGTAGAATGGGAGATCTGAGGCCCCCCACATAATTATCTTGATTTACTTTGACAGTGGCAAAAATACTAGTTTGCTTGACATGCAGTGGAAGTTTGTTCCAGCAGTGGGGGGGATACAGTAGTATAGTAATCTTTCACCCAAATTGTCTTATTTATCCACTGAGAAAGGTTTAGTCCCTTTAACAAGATGTTTGGGAACCATTTCTCCTGCAAATGAACAGGAGGTCAAGGATGAAGGCAGATATTTCATAGCTCTTTAAGTTAAAGTCAGATAAACACAGATGAGTCATACTGGGGGAGGTCTACCACTGTGTCCTGAAGCCATTGATCTTTTAAAGAATCTCTGAGTTCTCTCAAGTTGAGTGATACGCTTATATAGTAGATACCTAAAATGTATTATATTCAATAATGGGTCTGATAAAAGAAGAGTAAAGTGTAACAGAGTCTGTTTCTTTGGATATTCATGAGATGCCTTTGAAAATTAGATGAATTAGAAAAATGTATGAACTAGTATGTAGATGTGATGGTCAAAACATAATTAACATTAAGAATGCCTAGATCCCTTACAGCAGTGCTGATAGTAGAGTATTTTGCCTATATGGTATGATGGAGTGCCTGATAAGCCTGTTCCAGTTCCTGGGAATAACACGAGAATGTAGCCAAATTCCATTTGCAACCAAGCCATCTCTGGTGATGTAGAAGGATGAAGCCATGGTTGTGGGACAGGCAACCCAGGTTCTGTTAGTGGCTTCATGTAATGGACCTGGCAGGGGAGTCCTGAGTGAGGTGGTGATGGAGGGATATGCCGTGATAATTCTGTGAAGTGACAAAACATATATGCATCCTAGGAGACCATGCCACCTCCCCTAGCTAATATTCAGTGTGGTATAAGTATGCAATCTCATTTTGAGGAGCACAGTGACAACAATATCAAGTGTCCATGCCTAGGGGTGGGGCTTGGGCCGTTACAAATGCTGTCATTGCCAGGGTGTTTGTAAGGATGCAGAGCACCCTTATGGCTGCCTGAATGATAGCTCACACTTTACAGCTCTCACCTTTGCACTACTTGGAATCCTCTGTGCAGGGAAATGAACGGCATGATCTGTTGGATATTTGATGGCATGGTTGACAGGCATAGGGGCAAAAAGCTTATAGAAATGAAAAATCCATTTGCAGCCATCGTAGTGAATGATAGTCACAAACTGCAGCCTGAATTCTCCATCATATACAGCAAGTGGAAAATAGTCAGATACTTAACCAAAGTTTCTGTTCTACACAGTCTTGACTGCATATCAATGTGTAAGGGTGATGCATCACACTGCAACAGCCATTTTCATTAATTACTCTTCTCAGGTATCTCATGTGAGCTCTTTCCTCGATCATTTGTCCCAGTGGTCACAAAGTCTGCATTTTTGTTCTTGCAGATGTTACCTGTCATGGTGGATGGATGTGACTGGTAGCATTCATCTTGAATGTGGTGGCCCTGGGATAGGGGGCATTAAAGTTGGCAGATTCTGAGTGTGACGTATTCAGCTTAATACTCACTATGTCAACATACTGGAGAAGAGAGCAATTCTCTCATTTGTGGTCTTACTGGCTTCCCAACCATCACAGGAGCTTCACCATACAGACAGACCACATGACAGACATATGATACATCAGTAAACAGAGGGGAAGCATGATCTTACAGCTCGTGTCAAGAAACTGTGAGAATATGAGAGGGGCCATAATCCTGAGCCATTATTTAGCTACAGTGCACATTCCAGGGAAGATGAGTTTTTTGTAAGTGGTCCCCCAACTCCTCCGTAGCAAAGAAACACATTTTGTATTTGGGGGAAGCCCCTTTATGTAACTTTTTTCCTTCATCCAGTCACTAGATTGTGCCCCAAGAGATGCTGTAGCCAATTGGACTCCATTGCATTATAGTTTTTCCTCATTTCCTATAATGATGAATTTTATGCAGAAAGTGAAGCTTTTCAAAGCTCCTTACTGTCCCATCTGTTTTTCCTCTTCTGTTGCCTCATGTACTTGATTAGTCTTTCTCAGACCAATGAAGAATTTGTTTCCTGTCCACTGGGCAAGTCTAATGCAGGTATTCAGTACCTGGAACTTACCATTTTGTTTCTTCACTTTCATTAGTCACCAGTAATCTGTCATTTTCAGGAAGAGTGGGTGCTTATTCTCTTCCAATCCTAGGTAACAACTAGTAGAAAGACTTCTGAGGACAAATGGGCAACTTTTTCTATCTAGGCTGAGGCTGTAGGGTAGAACCCTTTCCTGCTATCAATTTGCTCCCTCACAGATTCCTCACAAAGACATTCAGTTCTCTTCTGGGTAGGAGATAATTGGACTGTGCTTGTTCCTCTAGTGGGGTGAAAGTTTGTCAGCCCTTTCATCCCCTTTAGAGGAGAGAGTCTGGTGGCATCATCCACTGTGAAGGCAAGGCTGTCTTTGAAATGCTAACTCTGGTTCCCTTTCAACCAGTGTCTGTGACTGAACCAAAGAGCTGGTTGCGAAAAACCTCTCTTAGTACCTATTGCTTCATTCAGAATCTCACACATGCACACACACACACACACACACACACACACACACACACACACACACACACACACACACACACTGGATCCTCCATATTTGATCATTTATAACTACAGATTTTCACTCAGTGGTACTCTTTTGAGCCTAATTTACACCAGGTTATTCATTTCTCTGTTTTCTTTTCTCAATACTTCATTAGTAGGGAGTACTTGTTACACTGCATTTGAATTATATAAGAAGTTAAGGTACTGCTTGGACAGAGCCAAGTCCCCTTTATGGATACATTCTCAAATTTTGTTTCCTTTGATCCAAAGTATTTGGGACAGACCGTTTCTAAAGTTAGCCTTACTTGGCTGTCTGTCCTGCTTTGTAAAATTCTGTCATGTTATGCTTGGCAAACCTTTACCTGGAGCTCCCAAAGTGCATTCCACCAGGGCCATCGCTGCTTCCTTGGCCTTATCCAGAAATAGTATTTGTATGCGTCTTTCTGGTCATTATTGGGTATGTTTACATTGCATTACAAACTTTATCTGGCTTTTAGGTTAAGACCTTTTGGTGACAGTGCTGGTTATGTTGGCCTAGGTTCCACCTACTTGAAAGAGCTTAGGACTGTGTGATACAGGTTACAGAGGATGGGCCCATTCCTATTAGATACCAGATGTTCTTTGTGTTTCACTGTTGCAGTCATCACATTTGTGTTATCTGCTTGCAGTAGCCCTCAGTCGACCTGATTATCAAAGTCTTGGGTCCTGCGTCGGTTGCTGTCTCATCTTCCATGTCAGGTAGTCAGGGGTATAAAGCATGCAGCCGACACCATTACATCAGTCTTTCCTGCTGTGTGGTGCCTGAAGCAGAAGCAGTTCGCAAGTGCTGGTCGACCAACTCCTGAAATTTTCATTTTCGAGTTTCAGAACCGAAGTCTTAAACTAAAGCTAAGTACCCCGTTGGGGAAACCTTTTTCTTGCTCTAAATCAATGTCAGTAAAAGTCAATAGTTGTATTTCTTGTGGAAAGCAAATACCTCATAAAGATTTTCATTTGTACTGTATTCCTTGCCTAGGCCCTGACCACAACGTACTTCGCTGTCAGTTTTGTGGCTTCCAGCCCCAAACGGTTGGCCAGATCTACCCCCAAATCAGTGGGCAGAGGCTCAAAAGCAAGTACTCTCTCTCAAGTTTAAGGCCTATTCAACCTGTACCAGAAGAGGAAAAGGGACAAGGTTTCTACTCAAGACTTTTCCTGGTACTCAAAAAAGACATGGTGTCCTATCCTGAACCTTTCTATCCTAAACACCTTTTTGGTGATCCCAAAATTCAAGATGCTAACTTTTCACCAGTTGCTTCCTATGCTAGGCAAGGATGCCTGGTTGGCAACACTGGATTTAAAGGAAGCCTACCTGCACATCCCAATCGGGGAATCTTGAGAAGATACATACGGTTCAAAGTAGGCTACATGCACTATCAGTTCTCTGCACTGCCCTTTGTATCTACTGCACCCAGGGTATTCACAAAGTGCCTAGCTCCAGGCATTGCATTTTGCAGGCAAAGAAATATTCAAATATACCCATACCTGGACAATTGCCTAATTCAGGCAGAAAGCCAGGACATACTTTTGAATCATCTGGCGATAGTACAAAAGATGCTAACTTGTCTGGGGTACACCATACACAAAAATAAGTCATATCTTGTACTCTGTCAACAACTGATATTCCTGGGAGCAAGCTTGAACACAACATCCCAGATGGCTTTCCTCACGCTAGAGAAACAAATTAATTTGACAGCTTACTTCAAACTAATGGCCACAAAATCCCTGCTGTCTGCAAGGAAAATACTGCAAGCCTTGGGGTTCATGTCCTCCTGCATTCTCCTAATTCCATATGCAAGACTGCATATGAGGAAACTACAATGGTATCTAAATAGTCTATGGTGTCAACATTCTCGGGATCTAGAAGCAATGATTCCTATCATACCTTGCCTACAGTTAGACTTCCTTTGGTGGGCAGAGGTCTGCCACCAAAACAAGGGACTACTCTACCACCTGCCACCCAAACCCTAACAAATGACACATCAGACTATGCATGGGGGGCTCACCTGGCAGGGAAGTGCATTCAGGGCAAATGGAACCCAAGTCAAATGCACCTGCATATCAATCAAAAAGAAATGTTAGCTGTACAGAATGCTCTGGCAGCCTTCAAGGACCACATTCTTTCAGGACAATTAATGGTAAGGACAGATAAACACCACTGTTATGTGGTACATAAACAAGCAGGGGGACCCATTCATACCCCCTGTGCAGACTAGCCATGGCTCTGTGGAACACAGCCTTGAGCTACCAAGTGCATCTACAGGCTCAATTCCTGCCAGGAAAGCTAAATACACTGGCAGATGAACTAAGCAGAAATCTCATGGACCCACATGAGTGGAAACTGGAACCAAAGATTTTCAACATGTTGATAAACAAATGGGGGAGCCCAGAAATAGACCTGTTTGCCTCTCACCCCGGGACTACCAGTTGGACAAATTCTGCACAAGGACTCCCCACAAACAAGCTTGGAAAGTGGATGCCCTGTCCTTCAACTGGAAAAATCTATCAGTTTATGCCGTTCCTCCTCTGCCTCTCCTCTCCAAAGTACTACTAAAGATCAAATAGCACAAAGCAAGTACAATACTGATTGCACCAGACTGGCCATGCCAACACTGATATCCCCTCTTGTGCAGTGTGTTACTGCTGGCACCATGGCACCTGCCTCAGACTCCTACCCTGCTGTCCCAGCAGGAGGGCCAGATTCTGCATCTTCAGCTTTAAACCCTGAACCTGGTAGTCTGGCTAATTATGTGACCTCTCCGTTACCATCCCTCAGCAAACAAGTGTTAGATGCCATTTTGGAGGCGAGGAGGCCTAGTACTAGAAAATGTTATGCTGAAAAATGGAAAATATTCTGTTCCTGGAAGCAAACTCAAGGGATGGGCACAGCAACACCTAATTTACCTCAGATTCTTCAATACTTAACTGAGATGCTTCACAAGGGTCTTTCTTTTTTCTCCATCAAAGTTCATGCCTCAGCCATCTCAGCTCATTACAACATGGAACCACCCCTCTTCTCTCATCCACTGCTCAAGTAGTTCCTCAGAGGGGCCAAAAACTTAAGACCACCCAGGACAGCCCCAATGTCAGCCTGGGACCTTAACATTGTATTGGAAAAACTCACTCCTACCCCCTTTTGAGCCAGCTGCAAGTGCAGAGTTAAAATTCCTTTCTTGGAAAACAGCCTTCTTTTTAGCAATCACTTCAGCAAGAAGGGTACATAAATTACAGGCCCTTATGGCAGTGGAGCCTTTCATCATCTTTCATGCATACAGGGTGTCCCTCAGGACCAATCTCTCCTTCATGCCCAAGGTAGTATCCAGTGTGGCTCTTAATCAGTCCATTCATTTGCCAACCTTCTTTTCTAATCCACAGAACAAAGGTAAACGGATACTGCACTCCTTAGATGTGCACAGACAACTTAGATTTTACTTGGACAGGACTAAACCTCAAAGGAAATCTGAACAACTGCTGGTTGCATTTGCTGCAGGGGCAGAGGGGAAGGCCATTTCAAAGCAAACCATTTCCAAGTGGATAGGCCATTGCATTCATTTCTGCTATAAGCACCATGGAAATCTTATCCCACAGGGGATAAGACAACACTCAGCCATGGCTGCATCTACCTCTACAGCCTTTCTTAGAGGTGTCCCTACCAGGGACATCCTAGAAGCTGCTACCTGGAGTTCTGTACATGCTTTCACCAAGCATTACCATCTGCCTATTTCTCTAAATGCAGAGCAGGTTTTGCCACTGCAGTCTTGCAGGGCCTTATAGCTGGTCCTAATGTTATCTAAATTCCTCCTCCCATCCTTAGCTTTGGGAATCTACCCAAGTGTGATGACTGCAACAGTGAAACACGAAGAACATAGTACAGTTGTGTACACTTACCATAAATGTAGATGTTCAAGTGTATTCACTGTTGCAGTCCTGGTTACCCTCCCTCCAGCCCCCTGACTTATTTTGGCTATACCTCTGTTCTCCTTCACTATGCTTAAAAGCTTTTTGGTGTATTTGCTTTTTTGTTGGAGGTTTAACCTTGCATATATATATATATATATATATATATATATATATATATATTTAATTGCTTCCCATTAGGGGGGCACCTAACATCTGGGGCAAGAAAAATTGATGTAATGGCATCGGCTGTATGCATTATACCCCTGACTACCTGACATCATGGAAGATGAGACAGCAACCAACGCAGAACCCATGACTTTGATAATCAGGCCGACTGAGGGCTACTGCAAGCAGATAACCCAAATGTAACGACTGTAACAGTGAATGCACTCGAACATCTACATTTATGGTAAGTGTACACAACTGTACTTTATGTATTTAGTGTAATAGTAGATATGTTGGAATGGTTTCCTCTACTTTACCTGAGGTGGTCTTAGTAACTTATACCATCTTAGTATTGTTATTGTAGCACAACTGCCTTAGATCCACACATGGAGCACTTAAGTCTTGATCACAAATGCAATACTGACATTCAAGACTGACTGGCATCTGCCTGTGGCACAGCATAGCACTTTGCTCCCAAGACAGTGTCCCCTTTGTCTCCTCCCCCCCCCCTACACACACACACACTCATACAAACATGGTTGAAAGTGTATGGGCACCATCTGAAGTCTCTTGTTAGACATTAGGAATGCAAAAATACCCATTCCTGATAATGAGAACAGTCCTGTAGATGCTTGTCTATCCTGTCTGGCATTTCTGATATTAATTTCCTCCATCAAATGGACATCCGTGAACAGCTGATTTATCCTTTTGTATTCTATCTCACTGTAAAATTGAAGTTTACATTACCTGTTTAACTGTATGCCAAGTCCCTGGGAAAGTCATCCTGTGTATATCAGTGTAAGGGCTAGTTTAGTCCTCTGTTGATATGGAAGAAATAAGCAGTAAAATGCTAATTAAGTGAAGTGATGCAGGCAGACTGCACAGTTATTTTTAGTAGTAAAGTGTCATTAATGCATATGATTAGACTGTGTTTTTATGTTTCATCCTGTAGTCCTGGTCATGATTTCTTCAATCTTCCATTTGCTTGCTGTGCAACACTGTACAATTGACTCAACCAAGTACTTTTTCTCTTGCGCCAGAAAAGCTGATGATGTGCTTATTTGGTTCAACATTTGAAGACGTTCTTCGTTGTTTCACTGTTGCAGTCATCACATTTTGGTTATCTGCCTGCAGGTAGTCCTCAGCCAGTCTGAATACCAGAGTCTTGGGATTTCTGCATCGGATGCTGTCACTTCTTCCATGACATCAGGTCGTCAGGGGTATACAACATGCAGCTGACAACATTACATCAGTCTTTCATACTGTGCGGTGCCCGAAACAGAAGCAGTTCACAAATGCCGGTCGGCCGACTCCTAAAATTTTCGTTTTTGAGTTTCAGACCTGAAGTCTTCTAAAAGATAAGTACCCTGTTGGGGATCCTTTTTTCTTCCTCTAACTGATGTCAGAAAAAATTAATAATAGTCTTGCCTGTGGAAAGCAAATACCGTATAAAAATTTTCATTCTTACTGCATCACCTGTTTAGGCCCAGACCACGATGTCCCTCGCTGTTGGTTTTGTGCTTTGTTCATCGCCTGAACTATTCGTCACCAGGCTATTTTTGTAGCTAAATATTTTCACTCTCGATCTCCGTACTCTGAAATGGCTTTGTTAAGCCATCCTACTACTGATCTTCAAAAAAAATGTAAGGATAAAGACAGAGATAAGACCACATAGGTCCAAAACTGCAGACGACGCTTCCATTAAGCTAGTCGCCAGTCCGCCAGTACTTAGTGAGGTGCTTTTGCAGCCCCTGATGCCCGCTTCTACAGATTTGCAGGCCTCTACTAAGACCCATTTGGAGTTCGATATGTCGTGAGATGCTTCTTCAACTATGGAACCTGCGAATGTCACTACCTTGGATGGGTCCAGAGCCGCTGTGCAAGCACCAGCTTCTGAGGATGTATTCAGGCATATTGATTTTCATATTAAACCAGCGACTTCATTTCAAGCCAAAAATACTGAATTCTTCAGGCCTAAAGTTCGTACTATTCCTAGGATAACAACCAAAGCGCATTCTCAGGCCCACATGCCTCAAAAACAAATGATTAGAATGGCTGAAGACCTTATTACTTTAATTAGGGGAAGCCAGCCTTCCCCCTCTAAGAGACCTAGAACTGATTTTCCTTCTGATCAGGAATCTGATCTCTGTTCCTTCTGACTACCAAGACATACCCTTATCTACCTATGAGGATTCTGATGCAGAGGATTCCATTCCCTCTGCTTCCCCTCCAGAAGATTTTTCTTTTGGTGAAACCTTGCATACTCTTAGGGAGCATTTCCACTGGGAAAGCCAAGACTATTTTCAGCCCAAAAAGAGACTCAGGGAATTTTTAAACCTACTTCAGCACAGGCCTCTAGCTTTCCCTCCTGTTCTGGAAATTGTAGATGATGTTTTCTTGGAATCCAGCCGTACCCAGATACTTTGCCTCCAGTTCCCAGGAAACCCAGCAGGTACTGTAGAGTATCTGACTCTCACAAATTCCTTTTCAAGAATCCTACTGCGGATCCAGAGACCATTTCCCAAGGACCAAAAGGTATTAAAGCTACTACTGCCAAAAATCCTACCCCTTCTGACAGGGATTCTAGGGCTTTAGACAGATGGGGTAAGAAGGTATACACCTCTGCTACTCTGGCCATTAGGGCTTTAAATTGCCAGTTTCATATGTTAAAGTATCAGCAGCATATTATGGGGCTAATTAAACAGAAAATTATGTTGATTCCTGACTGTGCAGAACACAAAGATTTACAAGAGTTAATGCATTCTGCTGACCAAGTTGGTAAACATACTTTGCAGTGTGATTTTGATGCTTTAGCAGCATCTTGCAGGGCTGCTGTCACTGGGTCTGTACTTAGAAGGCATACTTGGCCTAAGGAACAAAACTTGCCAGATCATGTAAAAGCAAAATTACTGGATGCACCCTTAAACCAAGAGTGGCTATTTGGCAATAAAGCAGAAGTCCTCAAAAGGATGGAGGAAAAAGCTAAATCTATGCAAACTGTTAAAGATTTCTTACAAGTACAACTGCCTAGATTCAGTAGGCATTGGCCTTCAAAGAACTGGTCCTTTCCAGTCCCTTCCAGGCCTTCTTAGTCCAAACCCAGGGGCAGCAGACCACCAAGACTTCAGTCTCAGGTTATGCACAGATCAAAGCAGTGGGGTGCTCCCACTTCCAAAACAGGGAGTAGTAAGCCACCCCCTATGGTAAAATTGCACAATGACTTATCCGTAACTCCTCCAAGCCTTGCTCACCTACTTGCACCTTTAGGAGGAAAGCTCGCCCTGCATGCAAAAAACTGGGAATACATTACCCAAGACAAATAGATTTTAAACATTGTTTTCCTAGGATACAGATTCCACTTCCACTCACTCCCAACCCTAAGTGGATGGCCAGACCTCTCCCCAAACCAGTAGGTGGAGGCCCAAAAGCAAGTACTTTCTTTCCTTAGCATGAAGGCTATTCAACTTGTCACAGCAGAACAAAGGGGACAAGGCTTTTATTCAAGACCATTCCTGGTTCCCAGAAAAGAAAGCTCCTGGCATCCTATCCTGGATCTGTCTATACTCAACATTTTTCTGGTGGTTCCAAAATTCAAAATGCTAACTCTCCAATAGCTGCTTCCTATGCTAGCTAAGGATTCCTGGTTGGCAACCCTAGACTTAAAAGAAGCTTACCTGCACATCCCCATAAGGGAATCTTGCAGGAAATACCTATGCTTCAAGGCAGGCTCCATGCACTATCAGTTCTTTGCACTTCCCTTTGGCTTATCTACTGTGCCCAGGGTATTCACAAAGTGCCTTGCTCCAGCCATTGCATTTTGCAGGTAGAGAAGTATTCAGATTTACCCATACTTGGACGATTGCCTGATTCAGGCAGAAAGTCAGGACTTGCTATTACAGCACCTGGCATTTGTAAAGAGACTTCTGACCTCACTGGGGTACACCATCAGCAAAAAGAAATCACACCTAGTACCCTGCCAACAGATTGTATTCCTTGGGAGCAAGCTTGAACACAACTTCCCAGATGGCATTCCTCACTCCAGAGAAACAGATTTATTTGACAACCTACTTCAACCTACTGGCTACAAAACCCCAGCTATCTGCAAGGAAAATACTGCATGTTCTGGGGTTCATGGCCTCTTGTATTCTGTTAATTCCATATGCAAGACTGCATATAAGGAAACGTCAGTGGTATCTAAAAAGTCTATGGTGTCAACATTCTCAGGACCTGGAAACATTGCTATCATTCCTTGTCTAAGGGCAGAGTTCCTTTGGTGGGCAGAGGCATGCAACCACAACAAAGGCCTCACTTTCACTCTACCCCCTGCCAAACAACAGATGTATCAGACTATGCATGGGGGGCTCACATGGCAGGGCAGTGCATTCAGGGCAAATGGAACCCAAAGCAGATGCACTTGCATATCAATCAAAAAGAAATGTTAGCTGTATAGAATGTTCTGACAGCCTTCAAAGACCTCATTCTTCCAGGACAACTATTGGTAAAGACAGACAACATGACAGTTATGTGGTACATAAACAAGCAGGGAGGAAACTATTCCTGTCCACTTTACAGACTAGCCATGGATCTGTGGAACATAACCTTGAGCAACCAAGTGTACCTACAAGCTCAATTCCTGCCAGGCAAACTAAATTCACTGGCAGACGTAAGCAGAAATATTATGGACCCACACGACTGGAAACTGGAACCCAAAATATTCAAGCTTTTGAGAAACATATGGGGGACTCCAGAGGTGGACCTGTTTGCCTCCTCTCAGTACAATCAATTGAACAAATACTGCACCAGAACTCCCCACAGTCAAGCTTGGAAAGTGGATGCCCTGTCCTTTACCTGGGAAGGCCTCTCAGTCTATGCCTTCCCCCTCTGCCTCTCCTCTCGAAGGTTCTACTAAAGATCAAACAGGACAAGCCAAGGACAATCCTGATTGCACCAGACTGGCCACACCAGCACTGGTAGCCTCTTTTGCACAGTCTGACAGTACTACAACCATGACACCTGTCTCAGACCTCCTCCCTGCTGTCCCAGCAGGCGGGCCAGATTCTGCACCCTCTGCTTCAAACCCTGAACCTTGCAGCCTGGCTAAACCCACTTCTAGCAACCCTCAGTAAGCAGGTGCTGGATGTCCTTCTTGAGGCAAGGAGACCTAGTATTAGAAAATACTATTCAGAAAAGTGGAAACGATACTATTCCTGGAGCCAGTCTCAGGGGATTGGCACAACAGTGCCCAGCTTACCTAATATAATAGATTACTTAAATGCTCCACAAGGGCCTATTCTTCTCTTCAGTTAAGATTCATGCCTCAGCCATCTCAGCTCATTACAATACTGAGCCACCCCTCCTCTCATCCAAAGGTAAAACATTTCCTTAGAGGGGCCAAAAATTTAAGACCCCCCAGGAGAGCTCCCACTCCACACTGTGACCTTAACTTTATATTGGAAAAACTTGGTCTTCCCCCCTTTGAACCGGCAGCTACAGCAGAGTTGAAATTCCTGTGTTGGAAAACAGCCTTACTTCTAGCCATCAGTTCAGCAAGAAGAGTGTCTGAACTGCAGGCCCTTATGGCAGTGGAGCCCATCATTATCTTCCATGCGGACAGGGTTTCCCTCAGGACTAACCCATCCTTTATGCCAAAGGTGGTGTCTAGTGTGGCTTTAAGCCAGTCCATTCATTTGCCTACTTTTTTCCCTAATCCTCAGAATAATGGGGAAAGATACTGCATTCTCTGGACGTACACAGACCACTTAGATTCTGTTTGAACATGACTAAGCCTCTCAGAAAATCTGACCAGCTGCTAGTCAGCTTTGCTGCAGGGCCATTTCAAAGCAAACCATTTCCAAATGGCTAGCACACTGCATCCATTTCTGCTATAAGCACCATGGAAAACCTACCCCATAGGGGATAAGAACACATTCCACTAGGGCTGCATCTACCTCCTACTGCTTTTCTCAGAGGAGTCCCTACCAGGGACATCCTGGAAGCTGCAACCTGGAGATCTGTACATACCTTCACCAAGCTTTACCACTTGCCTATCTTTTCTAAATCCAGAGCTGGATTTGCCACAGCAGTCTTACAGGGCCTGATTGCTAGCCCTAAAGTTCCTTAACTACCTCCACCCTTCCTTAGCTTTGGGACTCGACCCAAATGTGATTATTGCAACAGTGAAACATGAACATAGTACAGTTGTGTACACTTAACATAAATGTAGATGTTCACGTGTATTCACTGTTGCAGTACTGGTTACCCTCCCTCCAGCCCCCTGACTTCTCTTTACTTTTACCTATCATTTTTGTTTGGCATATCTTATATCATGTGTATTTGCTTTTTGCTGGGGGTGTTCCATACCATGTAATTGCTTCCTATTGTGGGGGCACCTGACATTTGGGGCAAGAAAAACTGATGAAATGGCGTTGACTGCATGTTTTATACCCCTGATGACTTGACTTCATGGAAGAAGCGACAGCATCTGACGCAGAAATCCCAAGACTCTGGTATTCAGGCTGGCTGAGGGCTACCTGCAGGCACATAACCCAAATGTGATTACTGCAACAGTGAATACACTCAAACATTTACATTTATGGTAAGTGTATACCATTGTACTTTGCAGTCATCACACTTGGGTTATCCTACCAGGGGTAGCCCTCAGTCGGCCCGAATACCAGAGGCTTAATATTTGTGTCAGTTGCTGTCCCTCCAGGACTGATGTCAGGTCATCAGTGGTATGAAATCAGGCAGCCAGTGCCATTACATTAGTATTTCTTGCCAAGGAGCCCAAAGCAGTTTGCACGAGTGCTGGTCGGCCGCTACCTGAGTTATCATTTCCGAATTAAAGTTGAAGTCTTCTAAAGCTAAGTACCCCATTGGGGATCCTTTTTTCTTGCTCTAACCGATGTCAGAAAAAGTTAACAATTGTCTCGCCTGTGGAAAGCAAATACCAGACCGAGACTTCCATTCTTACTGCATCACTTGTTTAGGCCCAGACCACGACATCCCTTGCTGTCGCTTTTGTGCTTTGTTCAACGCCAGAACTATACGTCGTCAGGCCCTTATTGTAGCTAAATATTTTCACTCTCAGTCCTCATATTCTGTTATGGCTTCCAGTAAGCCATCCGACTACTGATGATCTGAAAAAACGTAAGGGTAAAGACAGAGTCAGACCACACAGGTCCAAAACTGCTGACGATGCTTCCATTAATTCAGTTCTCAGGTCCTTAGTGAGGTGCTTTTCCAGCCTCTGATGTCCACCTCTGTGTATTCGCAGGCCGCTACCGAGACCCGTTCGGTGTCCGTTATGCTGCAAGACTCTTCTTTGACTAAGGATCCTGTGGATGTCTCTACCTTGGATGGGTCCGGAGCTGCTGAGCAGGCACCAGCTTCCAAGGAAGTTCTTCGCGCTACCAATACTCGACACAAACTGACTTCTTTCGCACATTCAGTTCTTTCTGAAACTACGGAGTTTCTAAGGGCCCAGGGTACGAACTACGCCTAAAAAAACAAAGACCCAAGCTCAGGCTCCTGCTTCCATGCCTCAATCTCAAATGCTTAAAATGACAGAAGACCTTATTATGTTTATTAGGGGAAGCCAGGCTACCCCTTCCAAAAGAACAAGAGACTTGTCTCCCGTAGTTTTATCTGAACAGGAGTCCGATGACTCTGAGGTTTTTGAATATGAAGACATGCAAACCCTCTCTGCTTATGAGAATTCTGATGCAGAGGAATTCATTACTTCTGCCTCTCCTCCAGAGGATTTTTCATTTAGTGAAACCCTACATACTTTAAGGAAGCATTTCCAATGGGAATGTCAGGACTATCCTCAGTCAAAAATGAGACTCAGGGAATTCTTAGATTTACCACAGCACAGACCTTTAGCCATTCCTCCTGTCCTGGATGATGTTTTTATGGAATCCAGTTTGACTCCTGACACCCTTCCTCCTGCTCCCAGGAAACCTGACAGGTACTACAGAGTCCCTTGTTCTCATAAATTCCTTTTCAAAAATCCTACTGCTGACCCAGAGGTCATCTCCCAAGAACCAAAAGGAATTAAACTCACAAAAAGAATGCACTTAAAAGACCATGGAAAACTCCTTTTAATACATAAAAGCAAATAAAAAGCTAGTATGAAATCCAAATACACAGTACTTCATGTTATGCGCTTTCATCAATTAATTGACTTCATCAGAACAACCTGAGCCTAAACCCTAAAACATTTAAATATTTTTTCTTAACAAACAATATTCTAATGAAATTGTCAACTCACATCCCCATTTTAAAGAGACATAACCCATTCAGCCATAATAAACAAGCACTTGGTAAAATCCATGCACAATTTTAAAATATTTTCTTACATAATTTGGTGCTCATAGAGACTTTGTCTAAGTCAAATTTTTACTTTTCATACTGTTTCATTGTCTTTACAAATGTAAATAAAATACAAAACATTTTACTGTGTAAAATAAATAGTTTTTTATAAATTTGAATGTTTTGTTATCTTGTTAGCTTTTTCCTTTAATATTGAATGAATACAAGGCCATGTCCAACCCAGAATTGATGGATATGCTCCACCTAAAGAAAACCATATCCCCTTGAGCCACACGCTCCAGGGATCTAAACCTCACCACAACAATAAATAGGACGTGCTGGAGAGGGATAGCTTCCTGTCCCATAGACTTCCCATGCTCTGGAACAAGATTCCAATTTACATTAGGCAGAGCTCCTTGCTAACCCTCTTGAAGAGAAACCTTGACAAGTGGAGGGGAAACAGAAAGTTTACCTCCAGGGATCACTTCAATGGCTCTGCTGGATAGAGGCACAGGGAACTAATCTAAGGAGGCGGCGAAAGCCAACACATTCCAGCTAGGCTTATAAATGCCTTCGGGCAGATAGCCTAGTACCTACCTATGAACTTATACATAAATAGTCATTAAGACCTGGGGGGAAATTAGCAGCCAACCTAAGCTGCCACATGAGTTCTCTTTTACACAGAAGGTTCTTCCAGTCAACCCCCCTCACATCAATGTTGACCATATCTATTATTCCAAATTTGAAACCTGTGAATCCCTCACAGTTTACACTGCGTCTGTAGAGAGCATTGGTCTCCTTTTTATTTCATAAAAATGTTCATAAATTCTGCATTTTAAAGCCCCCACGGCTTTTCCAATATAAAACCCTGGGCACATGTTACAAAGTGCAATATAAACTATTCTGTTTGTGTAACACTTTCCTTTTCTAAAGTGCAGAACACTACTTAGACTGTTGTTTAATGCTACAGAAGGGACCTGTAATATATACCCGCATTGAGAACACCGGCCTCATGGCTTGGTACTTTCAGTATGGCCCTGCCCCACTTTATAATTTTCTAAGTTTACCTTACGGTTCGATTCTCAGCTAGAGCGTCTTCTGCGTGAAGACATGCGTGAATGGGTGTACCTTCGTTGAAGGTTGTGCGTCAGGCCTGGCAAGCCGGTACGTAAAAATCAACTGCCAATCATTAGCGGACCGGAGTTCTGCTGTGGTGACCCCTAACCAGGAAAAGCCTAAAGATACAAACAGACAAAACCTTAATGTTTTTACCCACTTTTGTGGAAAATGTGGGGTTTTCACCCACCTTCCTGTATATTTCGCTATTCATTTTAAATATTCCCCATTTTTCGTGTAGAATGTGTTTGATCCTGTTAGAAAGGGGGCTGTGTTGAATAATGAATGCCTTGCTGAAGTTGTTTTTCTGCATACCAGAGTTAATATCGGTTCCAAATTCTCTCAAACCATTATCTAACCAACCTTTGAAATTTTCTTTACTGGATCCTGTTCTGATATCCCCACAACTTAGAAGGGGTTTATATTTCTTTCCCCATTCATCAGAAATTTCTTGAGTAATGGGTTCAATAAAGTAGGATGGATATCCTATTTCAAGAAACATGTCCTTTACCAGTTCAAACCTTATAATTACATCTTCCGTTTCTAAAGTCATTCTGGCTACTCTAATTGCCTGACCTTTCACTATACGTTTTTTTTCTGTTTGTAAGGATGGTGGCTATGATAATGCAAATAACTATTGCAAAGGGTAGGCTTACGATTCATGTTGGATTTGAAGCCACCAAGGGTCTTGGAGACCTTTATATCTAAATAACTAATTTCGTGATCTTGGGTGTCATAGGTAAATTTCAAGAAGTTTGTACTATTGTTGAGGTGTTCAGTAAACTCTACAATGTCCTCCTGTTTCCCCTTCCATAAGATAAAAATATCATCCAGAAATCTCAAATATGTACTTATAAACTCGTGGTATCTACTACCAAAAACATGTTGTAATTCCCACCCTAGCAAAACTATATTTGCATATAGGGGGCACAGGCTGCACCCATGGTGACTCCTCTTGTTTGTTGTTAGTACTCCCCCTCAAAAAACATGTAATTGTTGTCTAACATGTGCCATGATTTCACATGTAAGTTGAAGTCATCCAGGATCCACATTAGAACATTTGGGTAGTATACCTTCAAAAAGTTCCATCCCTTCCACTCTAGGTATGCAAATAAATAAATCTTGGACATCAATAGTCAAAAATATGACTTCTTCAGACCACAATTCCTGCTTTAACTGACCTAGGAAATCCCAAGAATCTTTTAAAATATGGGATATCCCATCTAAAACACATTCGCAGGTTTTGTCAACAAGCACTGCTAAGTTATGAGTTTTAGACCCACAGGCCGCTACAATGGCCCTAAAAGGGGGAGAAACAATTGTCTTGTGAATTTTTGGTATACCGAAAAAAGCAGGAATTTTTTGGGTGGGTGTTCGTCAGAAAATTGTATGCTACTTTAGGAATTCTCTGTTCTAATAAGTATTCCTCAAGGTAACTGTCTATTCTCTGGTATGAAATGTTTATTTCATTTCTAGATACCTACCTATAACTGTTCGTTGAATAAAGTTTCCTGCATGTTATTAATGTAGTCATCTGTATTATACAACACAATTCCCCCTCCTTTGTCCGGAGCCATAATCCTGAGTGTTCTATTACCCCTCAGTTCTTTCATCAACTTTCTTTCATGGGTATTCAAATTAGAGCAAAAGTTTATTTTCCTCTGCCCATAATTTGTAAACTTCCTCTTTTACCACTTTCTCAAACATACTTATCAAGGGGTGAAAAGGGAAATTGTAAGTGCTGTTTTTCTTTAAACAGTCTTTTTTGTGTGAAATAAACCCTTCCTGAGTGTCAGAGAATAATACCTGAAGGTTGAATTTTCTAGTATATAAATGAATATCCATTACTTCAGCTAAATCAGGGGTTTGCGTGGGGACATATTTAAACCTATTAGAAAAGAGGGTAAAAAATTCCTCCTTAATTTCTTTAGATGCATAATTGTAAATATTGAAACCGTGAAGTGTATGAACTATTTGGGAACCTTCACTGTTCAATAGTGTATTCTGCCCCTTCCCCGGTTTCCAAATCCCTTCCATTGATTTCCCTGGTTGTAAAATTCTCTCTTTCCTATATTCTTGTTGGCTATCCTTTTTGAGCATCTGGACATAGGAAAATCCACTGGGTTGGGCCCATTGTTATCCTCTAGGTCCCCAAAACTGTTGCCCATATCACCATTGCCATGTATGCCAGTAGGTGTCATGTCTTCATTTTCTAACTCACACCCTGCATCATTTGTTCTTTTTTCTATATAAATCTTATTAGTAGGGTATACCTCATGTAATTCATATTGACATATGTCACGGTTCAACTTTCTCTTTTTCTTGTGAAACTACACATTACACTTGGTCTCTGCTCTATTAATAATTTTAGTGTACAATGCTTTATACTGTGGAAATAAAAGGTCCTGGAGAATTCTTCAATTAATCTCATTTAATTCCTTCAACAGTTGCACTTTCATTTGCTCTTGATAAAACAGCACTTTGTATAATAAATCCAAGCCCCACTGATCAAATAAACCTGCAAAATCTCTAATTTCAGTGTTATAATGCAACCCAAATGGAAATTTAAAAACCCTTATACACAACTTTTACATGAATGCATTCAGTAAAATACATGCTCTCTATTTGCAAAGTTTTAAACTTATATATTTTTTTTCTCAAATGCAAAAATCAGTTCTTTTAAAGAATTATAAGTAGTAACACTAACAGAATGATGAATAACTTTTTCACTAGATGTGTTGTTCATCTCTTGAAAGTTGAAACTTTTTTTTTTTACTAAATTGTCATAAATGTTAGCATTGTCATTGTTGCCCACAGACGAACTGGTTTGACCGGGAGGCAAAGAACTAAAGCCACAGTCTGCATTCTCTCTAGTTGTGGACTGTGAATAATTATAATTTACAATACCTCTTTTTTGTGTGTTAGCGAAACTCGAGTGTCCGCTCGACTGAATAGAGTCAGTTTCCACTCCATGATAAACTGCTTCATTGAGTAAAGGGCCCAAAACTCTCTCTTTTTTGTAGAAGGAAGCTTCCTTCTTGTGATGTGAGATGCTTGTTCATCTCCTGGTCTCCGCCATGATGCCGTCTCCTCTGTTCTTGAACTTCCTTTACAAGCAAGGGAGGGCTGTCTTCATTGCCATGGAAATCTCCACTCCATTCTCCATTAAAGCCACTAGTCCCTGTTGTTTTGGAAGTTGTCATCTCCTTATTGTAGTTAGAAAAAAGTTCCAGGAGTCTGCCAACCTCCCCTTTTAGCGCCGCCACTTCCCTTCTCAGGGCACCAAGTTCCCCTACTGATGTAGGGCTCATTTCAGCTGCCACATCCATGGTCCCCACACCAAATAGAAAAGACAAAAACGGAATGAGGGTGTGTTGGTGCTCAATAGACCAAAACCGCAAAAAGAATGCACCAAAAGGACCATGGAAAACTTTTAATAAATAAAAGCAAATAAAAAGCCAGTATGAAATCCAAATACACAGTACTTCATGTTGAGCGCTTTCCTCAATAAATTGACTTCATCAGAACAACCTGAGCCTAAACTCTAAAACATTTAAATACTCTTTCTTAACAAACAATTAGTCAATATTACAATGAAACCTGACAGGTACTACAGAGTCCCTGACTCTCACAAATTCCTTTTCAAAAATCCTATTGATGACCCAGAGGTCATCTCCCAAGGACCTAAAGGAATTAAAGCAACCTCAGCTAAGAATCCCACCCCCTCAGCCAGGGATTCCCGAGCTTTAGACAGATGGGGTAAAAAAGTATACACTTTTGCAACTCTTGCTATTAGAGCACTAAATTGTCATTTCCACATGCTGAAATAACAGCAGCATACCATGGAACTCCTCAAACAAAATATATCTTCCTTTCCTGCTTGTGCAAAAAATAAAGAATTACAAGAGCTTATGCATTCTGCAAGCCAAGTTACTAAGCACACCTTGCAATGTGGTTTTGACACCCTAGAAGCATCTTGCAAGGCAGCAGTCACTGTTTCTGTCCTTAGAAGGCATGCTTGGCTTAAGGAACAGACCTTGCCAGACCATGTCAAAACAAAATTATTGTATGCACCATTGAACAAAGACAATTTGTTTGGCACCAAGGCAGAAGTCTTAAAAAAGATGGAAGAAAAAGCTATATCTATGCAGACTTTTTATAGGTCCAGCCTCTGAGATTCAGTAGGCACTGCCCGTCCAAGCACTAGTCCTTTCTGGCCACCTCTAGGTTGGCTCAGCCCAGACCCAGGGGAAGCAGACTCCCCAGACACCAGCCCCAGGGAATGCAGAGATCTAAGCAATGAAGTTCCTCCACTTCAAAAACAGGGAGTGCTAAGCCACCCCCTTATGGTAAGAACTCACAATGACTTTACACCTCCACCCCTTACCTCTGCCCACCTGCTTGTGCCCCTAGGAGGAGAACTCTCCTTCCATGCAAACAACTGGGCCTCTATTACCAGTGATGGATGGGTCCTCAACATAGTGTCCCAGGGATACAAATTTTATTTCCACACACTACCAACCCCAAAAGGGTTCCCAAATCTTCCTCCAAACCAGTGGGCAGAGGCCAAAAACAAGTCCTTTCCCTGCTGACCAGATAGGTCAATGTTTCTATTCCAGATTCTTCCTGGTACCCAGAAAAAAGGGCACCTGGCACCCAATCCTCAATCTATCCATTCTAAACACATTTCTGGTGATACCAGAATTCAAAATGCTCACCCTCCAGCAGCTTCTTCCTATGCTTTCCAAGGATACTTGGTTAGCCACCCTAGACCTAAAAGAGGCCTACCTACACATCCCAATCAGGAAATCTTGCAGGAAATATCTACGTTTCAGGGCAGGATCAATGCACTTTCATTTCTCTGCACTTCACTTTGGCTTATCCACTGCTCCCAGAGTTTTCACAAAATGCCTGGCTCCGGCCATTGCTTTTTGCAGACAAAGAAATATTCAAATTTACCCCTACTTAAACGATTGCCTGATTCAGACAGTCATGAAAAGCTGTTACAGCAACTGACCTTTGTAAAGGACCTACTGACCTCCCTGGGGTATACTGCCAATGAAAATAAATCAAAACTAGTCCCTACACAAAAAATTGTATTTCTGGGAGCATGCCTGGACACAAGCATCCCAGATGGCATTCCTTACTCCAGAAAAACAAGCCTACCTGACAGGCTACGTCTCTCAACTAGCCACCAGAACCCAGTTATCCGCAAGGAAAATCCTGCAAGCTCTAGGGTTCATGGCCTCCTGCATTCTACTCATTCCATATGCCAGACTGCATATGAGGAAACTACAATGGTACCTAAAAGGCCTTTGGTGTCAACATTCTCAAGACCTGGAAACTGTCATACCTATGATACCCTGTCTAAGGAAAGATTTTCTTTGGTGGGCAGCAGCATGCAACCACAACAAGGAACTTCCCTTCTCACAACCCCACGCCGCCTAGACCCTCACCACAGATGCATCAGACTATGCCTGGGGTGCACACCTGGACTGAAGGTGCATTCAGGGCCATTGGAGCCCAAATAAAGTACATCTGCACATCAACCAAAATGAGATGCTAGCTGTTCAGCAACTAATGTTTGCAGTGTTACATTTGCAGAAAAATTAAGTTAATCAGCCTATCCCCTTTGAGAAACAGTACCTCAGCCCTCTGTATCACAAGACATCTAATCCTAAAAATTGCACAATGAAATAAAAATCAGAAAATGCACTGCCATAACTGGCTTGGTCCAAATACACACAGCAAAATAAACCGCAATTACAACAATCAGAATACATTTTGTAGACCTCAACTATTTCATTTTTTAGCAATACCTAAAATCTTGGTGCTTATTTTAACATTATCTGTTCACAACAATAAACATGAACAGCTAAGACTAAATAGGGGGTTCTCAAAAATCATCTTTTTAAGTGCCACTTTGAAAAAGTCTTCTTCCATGGAGATGTGCCGTTAACTGGAAAGCTTGTGTAGCTGGTGCTTTGATGAGATACTTGGACAGACAGGGCAAACAGTATACAGCTTTAGTCATCCACCGCAGACATTCCTTTCACTGGGTCCTTCTCTCTCATCTCATCTAGCTGCATTTTGGTCTCATCCTCCATGCGACAGATGTCATCCATGGTCAAATCAATCCATTTATTGAGCCAGCAGAATAACTGCCTGTGTAAATTTGTAAACAATGGCTTCTCTTGCTTGTATATAAAGTTTTCCACTTTGTTTTGAAACCCCCACCACTTAAAATTCACAGTCACCAGATGTTCATCGTGTTAACCTGCTGCAGTCATCACACGTGGGTTATCCTGTCGTCAGGCGGTCCCGCAGTCGGCCAGATTTCCAAAGTCTTGGTCCGACGTCGGTTGCTGTCGCCTCATCCCTGACGTCAGTGTGCCAGGGGTACATATATTGCAACAGACGCCATTTTCTCCAGTCTTTCTTGCCACACGGTGCCCGAAGCAGAAGCAGTTTGCAAGTGCCGGTCGGCCGACTCCTGAGATTTTCGAATTCGAATTTCAGACCGAAGTCTTCTATAAAGCTAAGTACCCGTTAGAAACTTTTCTTGCCTCAGACCGATGTCAGAAAAAGTTAACAATTGTATTTCTTGTGGGAAGCAAATACCTCATAAGGATTTTCATTCTTATTGCATACCTTGTCTAGGCCCTGATCACGACGTCACTTCTTGTCGTTTTTGTGCTAGATTTAATAAACGTACTATTAAAAGACAATTTGATTTTGCATGACACTTTTTTGGTAGAAAATTTAACTATAACATGCCGTTGGAGCTACCGACGTGCACAAAAAGTGTAGGGACAAGGACCGACAACCCAGGCCTAAGCCCGATTCCAAGGCCTCGGTTGATGTGGTCTCCGGTTCTCCAGTTATTAGTGAGGCTCCGACGCAGCCTCTGACTACCGCAGTTCTGGAACCCGAGACTGCTACAGATATTTTGATGGAATGTACTGGGCCGACGCAGCCTTTTACTTCAGGCCCTTCCGACGATTTACCTTCCAAGGACATCGGTACTTCTGAAACGCCATTGGTTTCTGAAGGCGTTTTCAGACCGACAACTCTTACAGTCAAAACGTTTTCCAAGTCGAAGACTCCTTCTAAATCGAAAAAGGCTTCACTTCAGTCTCCTGTTCAAGGCCCTATGCCTAAGAAACAGATGCTCAAAATGGCTGAAGATTTGATTTCTTTTATTAGGGGTTCACAGCCTCCTCCTGACAAAAGGCCTAGACTAGAGGAAGATTCTGCTTCCTCTGAACAACTGTCTATGCCTTCGGATTCCTCTGAGGACCAAGACTATTCCTTCTCTCCTTATGAAGATTCTGATGCTGAGGACTCTATTCCCTCAGCTTCCTCTCCTGAAAATTACTCTTTTGGGGAAACTTTACACACTGAGGGAACATTTTCACTGGGAAGGTCAGGATTACTCTGATTCCAAGAAAAGGCTCAGACAGTTTCTATTACTCCCCCAACACAGACCTCTAGCCATCCCTCCTGTTTTGGACATTGTGTATGATGTCTATTTAGAATCCAGTTTCATCCCTGACTCTCTATCTCCTGCCCCGGCCAAGCCTGACAGACACTACAGAGTACCTGATTCCCACAAATTCCTTTACAAAAGCCCAGTAGATGACCCAGAGACTATCTCCCAGGGTCCCAAGGGGGCTAAGGCTTCCATGGCTAAAAATCCAGTACCTTCTGAAAGGGATTCAAGAGCATTAGACAGATGGGGGAAAAAGGTTTACACCGTAGCCACTTTAGCTATGAGAGCACTAAACTGTCAATTTCATATGCTTAAGTATCAGCAATTTCTGATCTCTCAGTTAAAACAAAAGATAACCACCCTCCCTCAACAATCTGAATTGAAAGAAGTACAGGATTTGTTGCACGCCACTGAGCAGGTCGGCAAACATACCTTACAATGTGAGTTTGATTCTTTAGAGGCCTCCTGCAGAGCAGCTGTCACTGGATCAGTTATACGTAGGCATGCCTGGTTAAAGGAACAAAGTCTGCCTGATCATGTTAAAGCAAAACTACTAGATGCCCCCTTACAGCAGGATGTTCTTTTTGCTGTTAAAGCAGAAGAAATTTTAAAGAAAATGGAAGATTAGGCGAAATCAATGCAGATAGTCAAAGATTTCCTACAAGTACAACCCCCTCGCTTCAGCAGAAACAGGCCAACAAAAAAATTGGTCCTTTCCAGCCACTGACTGGCCTCAAAGGGGTAAATACAGGCACCCAAGGGGCAGAGGACAACCACAAGCTCAGTATAAGCCTCGCCAATGGGGCACTCCAACCCAGAAGGGAGGAGAAGACAGGTCTCAACCCTCCAGAAGGCAAACTCAATGACTTGCACCTCAGCTGGTCAAACAAAGCTCTTTTGTCAGCCCCCTTGGGGGGAAAACTAGCACTATTTGCAGACAACTGGCACATGGTCACAAAGGACAAATGGGTCCTAGACATAATTTTACGAGAATACAGATTCCACTTTCACACCTTGCCAATAAAAAGAGGAATGCCAAACCTGCCACAAAATCAAAGGGCAGAGGCTCAAAAACAAATTACAGCTCTCATGGCCATGAGAGCCATTCAAAGGGTACCAACTCAAGACCAAGGCTAAGGATTTTACTCAAGACCCTTCCTAGTACCCAGAAAAGAAAATGCTTGGAGACCAATTCTGGACCTTTTAATTCTAAACACTTTCTTACAAGTTCCCAAATTCAAGATGCTAACACTACAGCAGCTACTTCCCATGTTGGGCAAGGAAGCATGGCTGGTAACGTTGGACCTCAAGAAGGCATACCTGCATGTCCCTATCAGACAAAGTTGCAGAAGATACCTCCGTTTCATTGCAGGTTCAACCCATTATCAATTCTCTGCACTGCCCTTTGGCTTATCTACTGCGCCCAGAGTATTCACAAAATGCCTGGCACCAGTAATTGCATACTGCAGACAGAGGAATTCAAATATATCCATATCTGGACGACTGTCTCATCCAAGCAGAAAGAAAAGACATTCTCTTACAACATCTGGCTTTTGTGAAGCATCTACTAAATTGTCTGGGGTACATAGTAAACGAAAAGAAGTCAAAACAAGTACCCTCACAAAACATTCACAAGTACCCTCACAAAACATTCCTGGGTGCCAGCTTGGACACAACGGCCCAGAAGGCTTATCTTACACCAGACAAGCAATTACAACTGACTCAATATTTCAAGACAATGGCAACAAAGACCCAATTAACTGCAAGAAAAATTCTGCAGGCTTTGGGCTTCATGGCATCTTGCATTCTGATAATACCATTTGCAAAACTGCATATGAGGAAATTACAGTGGTACCTAAAAAGCGTATGGTCTCAACACAGCCACAGCTTGGACACAGTGATATCGATCATTCCCTGCCTTCAACAGGAATTTCTATGGTGGGCACAGGCATGTCACCTCAACAAGGGTGAGCCTTTCACCTTGCCCCCACCCAGGCAAACTATCACAACAGATGCTTCAGACTATGCCTGGGGGGCACACATGGCAGGGCAATGCATTCAAGGCCTATAGACTGCAGAACAAAAAAAAAACTGCACATAAACCAAAAAGAGATGCTAGCTGTACAGAAAGCTCTGACGGCCTTCAAGGATCTACTACAGCCAGGACAACTTGCAATAAAGACAGACAACACCACAGTAATGTGGTACATAAACAAACAAGGGGGCACACATTCCTACCCTCTTTGCAGGCAAGCAATAATCTTATGGAACACAGCTCTGGCCTACCAAGTCCAGTTACAAGCTCAATTCCTGCCAGGACAGAAAAACACATTGGCAGACGACCTAAGCAGAAACATCAAAGATCCCCATGAGTGGAAGCTAGACACACAAATATTTACAATGATAACTCAAAGATGGGGTCTACCAAATTAGACCTGTTTGCCAGTCCTCAAAACTACCAGCTGACAAAATTTTGTACAAGGACATTCCACCATCAAGCTTGGAAAGTGGACGCGCTCTCCTTCAGTTGGAAAAACCTGACAGCATATGCCTTTCCTCCATTACCTCTTCTCACAAAGGTTCTTTTGAATGTCAAAAAGGAGAAACCTCGACTGATTCTCATAGCCCCAGACTGGCCACGCCAGCACTGGTACCCGCTATTGAAGAATATGGCTCACAGCCCACCATGGATATTGCCTCAAATACCTCATTTGCTCACGCAGCAAGACAAGCAGATTCTACACAGCCAGATCAAAACCTTAAACCTGGCTGCATGGCAAATCAATTAAGCATCCCACCAGCCCCTCTTTCACAAGCAGTACTGAATGTTATTCTAGAGGCCAGGAGGCCAAGCACCAGGAAGGCTTACTCGGACAAATGGAAAAGGTTTTGTGCTTGGAACCAAGCTAAAGGCCAAGACACAACTCAGCCTCATATGCCTTACATTCTGCAGTATTTAGCTGAGATGTTGCATAAAGGACTTTCCTTCTCCTCAATTAAAAGCCATGCTTCAGCTATTTCAGCTCACTACGACACAAATCCACCTTTATTTTCAAATCCTCTTCTAAGGCAGTTCCTCAGAGGGGCAAAAAATATTAGACCACCTAGAAGAGCCCCTACACCAACATGGGACCTCAACTTTGTTCTGGAAAAACTAACGCTACCTCCCTTTGAACCAGCTTTTTCTGCAGACCTTCAGTTCCTATCTTGGAAGACTGCCCTGCTCCTGGCAATAACTTCTGCTAGGAGAGTCTCAGAATTACAGGCACTTATGGCAGTGGAACCTTTCCTCATTTTTCATCAAGACAGAGTTTCTCTACGAACTAATCCTTCCTTCATACCTAAGGTAGTTTCCAGTGTAGCTTTAAATCAAACCATCCACCTACCCACTTTCTTCCCCAACCCACAGAACAAAGGTGAGAGACTCCTGCATTCCTTGGACATTCACAGGCAGCTTCGTTACTACTTGGATAAAACTAAGGCTTTCAGAAAAACTGACCAGCTCTTCATTTCCTATGCTACAGCTTCTCATGGGAGGGCCATATCCAAGCAAACCATTTCTAAATGGATAGGCCATTGCATTTGATTCTGCTATACCCATCATGGGAAACCAGTTCCTCCTACCATTAGATCCCACTCTACCAGGGCAACAGCTACCTCTACAGCCTTTCTCAGGGGGGTTCCTACCAAGGAAATTTTAGAAGCTGCAACTTGGAGTTCTGTACACACCTTCACCAAACACTATCACTTACCTCTTTATTCTAAGTCCAGGGCAGGCTTCGCCACTGCAGTTCTGCAGGGCCTCATTGCCTCCACTATCCTCTATGATGCCTCCACCCTACCTTAGCTTTGGGACTCAACCCAAGTGTGATGACTGCAGCAGGGTAACACAATGAACATAGTACAGTTTTGTACCTACCATAAATGTAGATGTTCGAGTGTTCACCCTGCTGCAGTCCAGGTTACCCTCCCTCCAACCCCTCTGATCTATTGGCTAAATCTTTGCTATGCCTTTCTGATGTATTTGCTTATAGCTGAAGGGGGTTTGTGTTTGTACAGTGTTCACACCTTTTGGTACTTATTTGGATCACCTTTTTGGGGGCACCTGACATCTGGGGCAAGAAAAACTGAAGGAAATGGCGTCGGTTGCAATATATGTACCCCTGGCACACTGACGTCAGGGATGAGGTGACAGCAACTGACGTCGGACCAAGACTTTGGAAATCCGGCTGACTGCGGGACCGCCTGACGACAGGATAACCCAAGTGTGATGACTGCAGCAGGGTGAACACTCTAACATCTACATTTATGGTAGGTACAAAACTGTACTTTTGTAGGCATACATGTATGGACAGTGTGGTTGTGCTTATGTATGGACAGTCTGTTTGATTTGCTAGTTCTTTCTTCCATTTAGGATCTAGAGGCCAGCTTTCAGACCCCTACTCTCCCCGGGGCCTCTAGTGATCAAAACAGACAACACCACAGTGATGTGGTATATCAACAAGCAGTGAGGGACTCACTGTCTTCCTCTCTGCAAGCTCTCCATGACTCTTTGGCACATGGCCTCAGCCATGCAAATACACCTGCTAGCACAATTCCTGCCAGGCTCCCTAAACTCTCTGGCAGACAAGTTAAGCAGGAACCTGCTAGACCCACATGAGTTGCAGCTAGACCACAGAACCTTCAATCTTGTAAGTCAGAAATGGGGCACCCCGAAGGTGGACCTCTTTGCCTCCCACTCCGATCATTAGCTCAGCAAATTCTGTACCAGGAAACCTTAGAGCAAGGTCTGGAAAGTGGATGCTCTATCTTTCCAATGGGTAAACCTCTCGATCTATGCATTTCCCCCTCTACCACTCATTTCAAGAGTACTGCTCAAAATAAGGGAGGAAAAACCAAGGGCAATTTTGATTGCCCCAGACTGGCCATGCCAGCACTAGTACCCACTGCTGCGCAGCCTGTCTCCCCTGCCACCGTGGCACCTACCTCAGATCCCAACACTCCTGACCCAGAAGAATGGAGAATTCATGTATCCACAATTGCAGACCCTGAACCTGGCAGCCTGGCTTATTCCCTGACCACTCCTCAAGATGCCAGCCTAAGCAAAGCAGTCCTGGATGTTATGCGTGAGGCCAGATGCCTCAGCACTAGAAAATCCTATGCTGATAAGTGGAAAAGGTTTTGCACCTGGATACAGAATAAGGGAGCCAAAACAGCACAGCCCTCCCTTCCTGGATTTACCTAGCAGACCTACAACACAGGGGTCTAGCCTTCTCTTCTATTAAAATTCATGCCTCTGCCATCTCTGCTAATTACAGCACAGAGCCACCTCTCTTCTCACACCCTCTCATCAAACAGTTCCTATGAGGGGCTAACAACTTAAGGCCACCCAGAAGAGCTCCTACCCCAGCTTGGGACCTTAACTTTGTGTTGGAAAAGTTCACCCTACCTCCTTTTGAGCCTGCAGCTTCAGCAGAGTTAAAATTCCTCTCTTGGAAAACAGCCTTGCTTCTGGCCATCATTTCAGCTAGAAGAGTTTCAGAGCTACAAGCACTCGTGGCTGTAGAGCTCTTTATCATTTTCCATGCTGACAGGGTCTCCCTCAGTACTAACTCATCCTTCATGCCTAAAGTGGTGTCCAGTGTGGCTCTCAACCAATCCATTCATTTGCCCACCTTTTTCCCTAACCCACAGAACAAGGGGGAAAGGATTCTGCATTCTCTATTTGTGCACAGACCGCTCAGGTTCTATCTGGATAGGACTAAATCTTTTAGAAAAACTGACCAATTTCTAGTCAGCTTTGCAGCAGGGGCAGAAGGCAAGGCCATATCCAAACAAACAATCTCCAAATGGATAGCACACTGCATCCATTTCTGCTACAAACAGCATGTGAAACCACTTCCAAAGGGGATCAGGAAGCATTCCACCAGGGCAACCTCCACCTCTGCAGTTTTTCTCAGAGGGGTCCCCACCAGAGACATCCTGGAGGCTGCAACATGGACTTATGTTCATACCTTCACCAAGCATTATCACCTGCCTATGTTCTCCAAATCCAGGGCAGGCTTTGCCACTGCAGTCGTGCAGGGCATCCTAGCCAGCCCCCAGTCTTCTTGACCGCCTCCACCCTTTTCTTCAGCTTTGGATATCAACCCAAGTGTGATGACTGCAACAGTGAAACACGGACATAGTATAGTTGTGTACACTTACCATAAATGTAGATGTTGGAGTGTATTAACTGTTGCAGTCCTGGTTTCCCACCCTCCATCCCCCTTGTCTCTCTCTCTCTTCCGCTATCCTTACAGGGAATTTTTGGTATTTACTTTCTACTGATGGTGTTCTTCCACCATAACCTAGCTCCCTGTTTGGGGGCTTCTGACAGTTGGTGCAAGAAAAACTGATGTAATGGCGTCGGCTCCCTGATTTTATACCACATCAAGGGTAGCCCTATGTGCAGCCAGTATATATACCAAAGGTTAGGTTTTTTAGGAGGACATCATACGTAATATATATGTTCCCCACTCATGGCATAGGGCATAAAGGTGACGCACATAAATACCTGCCTCAGAACTTCTTTGCCACCAGTCGGAACTTCATCTTTGATTGTCAGTTTGAACACTTCTTTGTCTGCTGGTTACCAAGCCATTTTCAGATAAGTGCCCCATTGAGGTTTTGTTCTTCTCTTGTCTTTTTTTCTTTTTTTTTTTTTTTTGCAAGGTTACATGTCATCCAGAAAGGGAATATGCCAGTATGGGGGACCAGTTCCCCATAAGGACCATCACAAGCAGTGCTTGTTTTGCTTGGGTGCTTCTCACGATCATAATTCATGCCTGATTTGTCAAGCATTTGTCCCTGAGACTCTTCATAGGCATCTGTCCTCTTTGTATATCTACCTACAGAACCAACTTCTTAAGTTGTTGGCGCAGGGTGCGATGCCAGAATCGTCCTGGCCCAAGGATCAGCCATCTGCCAAGAAGACCAAAAAAGTTAAGTTGTATTTGGCTGCTATACTGCCTCCCCTAGACATCTGTGAGGCTGGTGAAAGTCCAGAGGATCGTCCAGTTATTCTTTTGGATTCCTCTGCCATGACCATTTCACAAGCCAGCATGGATCCAGCCTCTTACACATCCGCGGAAATGTACAATGATGTTAAGTTGTTAAATCTTGCCATTTATTCTTGCACGTGGGTTCGAAGACAATCCATCGACTTTGAGACGGCCACTTTACTAGCTAAAGATCTCAGAAAATAGCTTGAGGCCAGGCCCCCTATCCCATAATTATCTCCATCCTACCCCAGATCTAGTTTGCTGCTGCAACTGATCGCAAGGTCTGCGGAGAGCTTGGGCCAGTAGAATGTATTAATTTATCTTTGACCTAATTTTTGCAAGTGTTTTTTCCTAAAAACTTGGATATTTAGCTTAGTCTACTTTCTTATAAGGTTTTAGGCAGTTAGCCTCATTTTTTCATTAGTCTATTTCATTATTTATGGAGCGGTTTGCTCTAGGCCTTTGGCCATTTTTTTTTTCTTAGTTTGTTAATTCTGCTTAGAATTAAATTTACAGAGCGGTTTGCGATAGGCCTTTGGTCATTTTTTCTTTATCAATTTAGTTTAAGTTTGCATTTAATATTACTACCCTATCCCTTTGAAGTCAAATAGTAATAGCGTGTGTGTGCTTTGTTCCATATATACTTATAGTGTAAAATACTAAACTTTTCTTATCCCTGGCTGTGCAGGAACTTTATATCTAAGTTCATGTTGTGCAGATTTCTGTTACTTTTTGTACTTTTGGTGTGATTGAAGTTGATCAGGGCTCTGACAACTTCTGTTGTTTCCAATATGGTGGATAAGAAGGAAAGACAGAGGTCTGGCTTTAAGAAGTGTAATTGTGGGCTGAAGATGTCCATTACTGATGGACACGTTAATTGTGTTTATTGTTTGGGGCCTGTACACCGCCAAGAAGATTGCTCTATCTGCCGCTCCTTCAGCAGGAGGGTCTTATTAGAACGGTGAAGGATAGAGGCTTGTTGAAGCCTGAATTTCAAGATTCTCTGGATAAGGCTGACCAGACCTCCAAGTCCTCGAAGGGGTCGAAGTCCTTAAAGGTGTCCTCGGAGCCCAAGTCTTTGGAGCCATGCACAGAACAGATGGCTGGGAGCTGGTCCCCTGTCTTGGTACTGGTTTCCGAGACTCTGAAGTCTCCAACCCTTTGATCCATGGCATCTTCAGCTCGTTCAACCTGTTCGTCGAAGACCCTTTCCAATGTCGATGTGGACTGGGTGGTGCAGAGACTTTTAGAGAACCTGACATTGGTAAAATTACTATCTGCTTCATCCCAATTGGGTTTGAAGCCTGAGACTGTCCCACTGGCTGTGACTACTCCTCCTCTGAGCCAAGCAGGGCCTTCAGAGCCAGAGGAGGAGGATCTGATGATTGTGGAGCCTTCGGAGCCGAGGCCTGTCCCAGTGCCTTTGGCTCCTTCAACCCTGACTTCTTTGGTTCTGTTGGAGCCGGCACTCTCTCGTCGGCTCCAGGGGGAAGAGTCGAAACCAATGCATCAGTTCCGACCCTTCCTCTCAGGGCTTCAGTGCAGATGAGCTTGACTCTGTCCTCTGGTTCAGAGCCCACTGTCCCGGCACTGGGGAAGCTGCCATCTTCGGAACCGACGGCTTTCTCAGGTCAAAGCAGCGGTGCCTTTGATGCCATGAGGAGGGTTATGTCATCTAAGAAACTCACATCTTTAGGTTCCTCCTCATACTCCCTTAAAGTGCCGAGTTCTTTCTCTACACCACACGTTCCTGTCAAGCATCGAGACCCAGAGCCTCAGGTACCCCCATTGGGTGACCCCTACTCTACTGAGACTTCAACAGAAGCCCCCACTGATGTAGTTCCCAGAAAGAGATTATGCAAGAGGAGGAATATAGATTCCCCTCTGGAATCTTTGACATCAGACACCGACTTAGAGGAATCAGAAGGGTCCCCACTGTCCCCCTCAGAGGATATCTCATTTGCGGATATCCTGGAAGTCCTAAAGCAGAGGGGTGACTGGTAGTCCATTAGCCCTAATGAGGATGAGTCGGTGCTCCTGAAGGCCTTTGGGTCTCAACCCTCCACCTCCTGGGTGACTCCACCCTTTAACAAACTAATGGATTTAGTCGCTAGAAGGGCGTGGGAGTCTCCTGATTCCATGGAACCGGTCCCTTGGAGGCCTAATAAATTTATCACCTCCCCAGGACAAGACGTTTCTCATGAAGGGAGTCCCCGTTGATGCCATGGTAGTGGCGGCCACCAAGAAAGAGATGTTAGAAACCACTTCCTCTGTCCATCCTCCTAATAGAGACTCTAGGATGATGGACAGATATGGGAAATGCATCTTTAGTTCTGCAACATTTGCCATGAGATCGCTTAACTATTTAACCCATTTCACCCGTCTTCAATGAGATGATCTCAAAGAGCTTGGAGATGCTCTAAAGGGCAACACAGATGATGCTGTCTCTGAGAAGGTGACAGCGTAAGCTTAACACCCTTAATTCTATTGTGAACTCATCCATGCGGCTCATTTCTTATGCAGCCGATGGATCGAGCCGAGCAGCAGGTTCAGCAATAGCTCTACGGAGACAATCCTGGATGCACTTATGCTCCTTTGTGGAAGCCTTCAAGTCTTCCTTTGTCAGCATCCCATTTGATGGCTCTTCTTTGTTTGGGCCCAAAGTCAAGGAGACTCTCACTAGGTGTGAGCAGGAGAGAAAGACTCTATCTGCCGTAGGAGTTCATTTTTCCACCCCTATTAGCCCATACCCCAAAGGGCAGAAAGGTGGGAAAATGTGGTTCCGAACATCCCAAGGAGCTTTACAGAACCCCCTCCAGGGGCAGATGAGGGGGCAATAGTGGAAGATGCCACCCTGGCAGCAGAGGGGGTCAGCAGAGCCAAGGTAACAGGGAGCACTTCCTTGGCAAGCCCTACCAGTGCTCCTGTGCGGAGGCCTGACTGTCCTGCTCTGGAGGCAGTCGGGGGTCGCTTGGCTTTGTATCTGGATGCCTAGCTAGGAATTACAACAGATTCTTGGGTACAAAGCATAGTTACCAGAGGATATTTCATTCCATTTCTATGAAAGCCACCTGTTGGCACAAAAATCCCAGATGTTCCACCCAGTCTCCGGGATCAAGCAGCCATAAAAATCCAGAGGCTGCAGGAAAAGAGAGTCATCCAGCCAGTGCCAGCAGACCAGATAGGATCCAGAACTTACTCCAGATTCTTTTTAGTTCCAAAGAAGACTGTGGACTGGAGACCAATTTTGGATCTCAGCAGACTCAACACATTTGTAAAGCAGGAGAAGTTCCAGATGGTCACGCTTCAGTCTATCCTTCCATTCCTTGGAGTGGGTAATTGGATGTGCTCCATAGATCTCAAGGATGCGTACTACCACATCAAAATGGCCAGGCCATCCAGAGATCATCTGCATTTCCTGCTGGTAGCCAGTCACTACCAATTCAGAACACTGCCCTTTGGACTCACAACAGCCCCCAGAGTGTTTACCAAATGCATGGCAGTAGTCACGGCTCACTTGAGACGTCTAGGATTCTGAGTTTTTCCATATCTGGATGACTGGCTACTTACCGCCGCCTCCAGGCATCAACTAATTCTGTCCAGGGATCACACACTCAGTCTCTGCTCTCAGCTAGGCATCACTATCAATTTCGAAAAATCTGCGTTGTCGCCATCACAGCATATATCCTTTATCTGAGCAGAACTAGACACTACCACCACCACAATAAGATTACCCCTGGACATAATAACCTCTTTACGGACTCAGGTCTCAGAAATTCTGCAGAGAAAAAAAGTACAGGCCCATCAGGTTCTAAAGCTCCTAGGCACCATGGCAGTTACTCTCATAGCAGTTCCTTTGGGAAGAATGCACATGAGGATCCTCCAATGGTTGCTGTTCACCCAGTGGTCATACCAGCAACTTCCCATGTCATCTTTAGTCATGATTATGGTCTCTTGCAAGAAGGATCTTCGCTGGTGGTTGACCAGCCAACAGCTTACGATGGGCTGTCCATTTGTTCTCCCCCTGCCATTGGCCACTATGACCACAGACACTTCCCTCATAGGGTGGGGGGGGGCTATTTCAGGGAAGTACTGCCCAAGGCACCTGGTTGGAGACAGAGTCACAGTTGCACATCAATGTTCTGGAGCTGAGAGCAGTGCTTTTGATGCTGCAGCACTTTCATGCCTCTAGGGATGAGTGCCATACAGATGGACATGTTTGTTGTGTGGTGCATCAACAAACAAGGAGGAACCAGGTCTTACCCCTGTGTTGAGAGGCCTTGAGAATTTGGCAGTGTGCTGTGTCCACTGGGAACTTTCTGATTGTAATGCAAATCCCGGGGAAATCAATAGCGGACAAATTGAGCAGAGCCATTCTGTTACCTCATGAGTGGTCCCTCAAAAACAAAGTTGCGGAGAAGATTTTCCACTGTTGGGGCCAGCCTTGCTGCAACCTGTTTGCATCCCCTATGAATGCCAACTGCAGAAGCTACTTTGCCCTAAATCCCCCACCAGGGGACAACCTAAGGGACTTGCTTGTACATGATTGACCCCGGGACTCCTGTATGCCTTCCCTCCTATTCCTCTGATTCCCAAGTTCTTGCAGAAAGCCAAAGCTCTTAACAGGATGGTAATCTTAATAGTTCTACTTTGGCCTTTTCAGATTTGGTTCCCCTTTCTCTGATTCTACTAACTGGAGGAACCTTGCATTCTGGATCCAGTTCCAGATCTTCTGACACATTCATCAGGGACCCTCCACCCCTCTCTTCATTCCCACAGACTGACAGCTTGGCTGCTCCAATTCCCTTCCTAGCCAGGTCACATGACTTTTCTTCAGAGGTACAACACATTCTTGTATCTTCCCATAAAGCTTCTACCAGAAAGTTATATGCTAGTAAATGGAAGCATTTTGCCATTTGGACTTCTCGTAACAACGTTGATCCCTATGTGGTCCCTATTTGCTAGTATTCTGGAATTTCTCTCTAAACTTTTTCAAGAAGGTGCTGCGGCTGCCACAATTAGAGTACAGTTGGCTGCCATCTCAAATTTTCATCTTGGAACTAAGGGTTCTAACTTAATGTCGCCAAAATTGTGTCGGGCCTTCCCTAAGGGCACCATTCATCTCAGGCCTCCTGTTAGCCAATTACTCCATGGAATCTAAATTTTGTTCTATCCCATATTATTCTTCCTCCCTTTGAGCCTGCATTGTCTTGTCAATTGAAGTTTCTATCCTGGAAGACTATTTTCTTGGTGGTCATTACTTCAGCATGCAGGGTATCTGTGCTTCAAGCCCTTTCTGTCAAGCTACCATATTTGGTGTTTCATCCAGACAGGGTTTCATTGAGGACCAACCCTTCATTCTTGCCAAAAGTGTGCTCTGAGACCAATCTGAACCAAACTATTGAACTTCCAATCTTTTTCCGTAATCATTCTAGTCAGTTGGAATACATGTTGCATAAACTTGATGTCCACAGACAACTGAGATTTTATTTGGACAGGATAAAGGAATTTCGAAGATCTGACCAGCTCTTTGTATCTTATGCAGACGCCAAGAAATGATTGTCAGTTTCTAAAGTTAACCTTTCCAAATGGTTAACTGACTGCATTAAATTTATCTACTCTTCTGCCAACCAAACGTTAGAATATGGTGCGAAGGCCCATTTAACTAGAGCTGTCTCCAAGTCTTTGGCTTATATGGCTCGTTTACCTTTGGATACTACATGTGCAGCTGCCACTTGGTCTAAGCCTCATACTTTTATCACTCATTACAAAGTGGACAAGGCCTCCAGGCACAGAGCTTCCTTTGGTTCCACTGTCCTCAGGAATATACTCTCTTGAGCCACTCAGGATTAGGGTGCTTGGGACGCTACCCACATGTAAGAATAAACAGCGAGATTTAACAACTTCACATAAAGACGTTATGTTCTTACCATAATGTTCCATGTGAGTTGTTTATCTTGCCTTTATTCTTACAGTCCCTTCCACCTCTGGGTCTCGAAGAATGGGTAGACTTGGGGTCTGGTAGTCTTTTCTAGGGTTCTTACTCCTGCTGGAGTACTTCTCAGTTACTTTTTTCTTGCTGCTGAGTTCAGCAAACTAGATCTGGGGTAGGACAGAGAGCATCATGGGATAGGGGGCCTGGCCTCAAGCTATTCTGAGATCTTTAGCTAGTAAAGCAGCCAACTTGGAGCCGATGGATCAGCTCCGAACCCACGTGTAAAAATAAAGGCAAAATAAACAACGCGCATGGAACGTTATGGTAAGAACATAACTTCTTTTTATGTTGTCCCCATCTCACCTTCCTCCTTGTTGATTGAGTTCGGAACCAAACCTCAGCTCCAACTTGGCCATATTCTAAAGGTCGAGAGCTTCCACTGGCTCGAGGCTAGTACCTTATCCCCATCATGCCTAGTGCTAGTTACCTAGATCTCGTTTGCCTCTTGAAGCTTCAAGATTGCTGGATACTGGCTCAGGCCAAGTTTTTGATTTTTCTGGTTATATTTTGTATTTAAATCTTAATATTTTTCCGGAATCTTTCTGTAGATTAGTAGTATATGTTTAGCATCCCTATCTCCATTTTCTGGTTATTATTGTCGTAGTTAGGCCATCATTTTTCCTTCAGGCCTATCCCCCCTTTCAAATCCATTTTTTTCTTGGAGGATTCCCCCTTGCTCTTAGCCCATTTTCAGTTATTTATTTATTTATTTATTTATTTATTTGCAGTTGGTTTACCAGGATAGTCCATTGGGCCAAAAGAACCCGTTTTCAATGGAGTCCTGGGGAGAAAATTCAAAACAATACAATCTGATGTGGATTAAATGTCAGGGGATAGAGTAAAGTTTGATGCATTCAAAGAAGTTGTATAGACTTGCATTACAGGGTAGGTATTCTGAGGGAACATAAGCTTAGATAGGAAGAGTTATGTATGGTGTATGGGAGGAAGAACAATCCCATTGGGATCTTAGGTATAAATGAAGAGATTTTTGAACATGTACAGGTTAGAGGGAGGTGCGAATGGATGGAGGAAGTGAGTTCAAGAGCAGATTAAAAGATAGTAGGTGTTTACCTGGGGGGATGAGATGGTTTATGTACAAAGATTAAAAGATAGTAGGGTGTTCATCTGGGGATGAGATGTTTTATGTACTTGTCTGTATATATATGAGTTGATTTGGTAATTTAAGCCAGTTTAAGTAGTGGACCTATTGGCTTTGATTTTTGCAATTTTTAGATAGCAGGTTAGAGATTTTTTTAGAAGTCTTATATAGAGATTCCCATAATCCCATAGAGAGAGAAGAGAGGAAAGAAAAGAGAGAGAATGCGTGAGATTGGTTTTGAGGATTTGGTCTATTATTAGTTACAGATAGCATTTTTAGTTTTGATGTTTTTTTTGTTGTTTTGTGATGTTTGGTGTAACTAAGCTGATTGTCAATCTGTACACCACAAGTTAGTTAGTTTCACTAGTTAGTTCAAGGGTTATTTTGGCTGGTAAAATTGAAAATGAGTTCATATCGAGGAAGGAAGTTTTTTGGATAAAGTAAATAAGTTTTTTTTTGTTTTGAATTGAGTGTGATTTTGATTTGATTTCATCCAATGTTCAGTATAGAAAAAGTGTTTGCAAATGATAGATTTGTGATAATCATTGATAAATATATTAAAGAGAGGACCAAGAATAGGAACCTTGAGGAACTCTTACTCTTGGTATCTATTTGATGATAGCTGGAGAAACAGTTATGGTAGAGAGGAGAGAGGTTGAGTTCTGACAGTTTGGTTAAGAGCACTGTTTAGCTAAATCCAAGTCTGGATATAGTTTTTTTGTTAGCCATGGGCAGATTTATTTTTTTTTATTCTTTTGTTCTTTAGTGGGCTTGGCAATCAAGTATCCTAAGAAGGTGGAGTTAAAGAGTGTCTTTAGATTGTTTTCCAATTGATTGCCTTTAGGGAATCTATGAAGGGTTGAAGCTTTTGTGGTTGCGGTAGTAGTGATGTTGTGGTGGTGCAAGGAGGAGATGCAGGGGAGGAGTGTGAAAGTAGGCAGATGATGACACTAAGAGGGGTCAGGGTAGTATACCTATAGAAGAAAAGTATGGGGTGTGACACTAGAATCCAGTCAAGGATGGTGCGTTAATTGAGTTGATTGGACTATGGATGGAGTCAATTAATGTTTTATCTTCTAGGTTTCATTGCTTATATGTTATCAGAGAGCCAGGAGAGAATGTTTTCTTTTGAAATATTATCCCTATGGGGGTGGTAGAGGGGATGCTAGGTATATGTTTTGTGCTTGTTAACTTGTAGGAGAGAAATGAGTATTTCAGGGGGTGACTAGCAAGGAAGATGAGTATAGGAGACCAACTTCACTCTTCTTTTTTCTTTTTTCTCTTGTCTTCTGATTTGAAGGGGAGGGTGGGGTTATTTCAGAATCTTATATAGAGTTTTAACCATGTTTCTCTAGATTAGATAGAGTCAGGTGTGTTGTAGCTAAGCCATGCATGGAGGATTGTACTTTATTCACTATATTTGTGAGTTAATAGGCTTGTGGGAGGAGGAGGATGAGGGGGGGGGGTTGGGATGGGGATATAAAGAGAAAAAGACTGGTAATGAAATGGATGGGGTTCAAAGATAGCTGAGAGAGGGTGAAAAATTGAGTAAGATAAAAAGTAAGAGAGGAGAGAGAGTTTAAATATTACTAGGTAGGTGAGTGAGAATTTAGAAGTCAGAATGTAAAATGTGAGTAGCTATGGGTGTGGTTACAAATTGGATAATAGATTTGGGGGCAGGGGAGGGGAGAGGAGGAGCCCTAAAGCGAGGCAGCCACCAACACCAGGGGCGACGAGAGCCAATCAGTGGGGTAGATTGCAGGAAAGTAAGCTGAAAACAGAGTCAGTAAGGTTCTAGAAATAATGGGTGTCCACTAAGGCAATGTGGGGGCTAAGGAGGACTGAAAGGAAAAGGCCTGACAGGATTAGAGAGGTAGATAAGGGTGAGCAGTTAGAGAGCTTCCCCTTATTCCCTCCTTCTCCCTTTCTGATGAGGAGTAGCTGTTAAGTTAGAGGCTCTCCTTGGTTGGGGGAGTTGTTTAACTTGGAGACTTTTTCCCTTCTGTTACCTTCCTTGTTTTGTTTAAAAAAAAAAAAGTTAGATATAGTGTTGTAGTGGTTATTGTAGAGTTGTAGATTTCTTGTTCTTGATATCTGTAACTTCAGTGTATTGTATCTATAGTATATTGTGCTTAATGCGGTTTGTGATAATGTCCAAAGAAGAGCCCAAAGAATCTAAACCTTCTGGATTCAAGAAGTGTGACTTGTGCTCCCAAAAAATCTCCCTGACTGACAGACATACAAATTGTGTTTATTGTCTGGGAGCCGTGCACCTGCAGGGTTCATGTTCTATTTGTCATGCTTTCAGCGCCATAGTCCTGCATGAGTGCGAAAACAAGCTTATTCTGAGAGGTTTATTGAAAGGGCCTTCTGACACTCCAGTGGAAGGGAATCAGGCTAGTAAACCAGGAAAATCCCCCAAGCCAACATCTCTGTTGGTTCCGACCTCTGAGCTGTCAAGACACAGAGATAAATCTTCCAGTTTATCGGATCCGAAACCTCTTGGGGTCTGGCAAGACATCATCTCCTGCGGTTCCATCAGTGTCCTCGGAACCATCTAGGAGTCATAAAAGGACTAGAACCGGTGTGATCCACTCCACAGTCACCACTTCTACAGTCTGTGGCAGGCAGTCACTGATTGTCCACCCACTCCTCTTGATCTTCCAGGAGCATTTCAGACAATGTTGAGAAGGTGGTGAAGAGGCTTCTCAGGACATCGGCTCTCGTCAAAATCTTATCGAGCCCAGCCCGTATGGATGTGGAGCTGACTATTCTACCCCCGGATCATCTATTCCTCCTTCGTCTCACCTGTGCTCAGAGCTGGAGTGCATGGAAGTCATTATGGTGGAACTGTCAGTTCCAAAAACCTCTGGTCCCTCGGTTCTGACATCTGCTTCGATCTCCTCAATACCTCCTTCTATCGAGGGATCTGGGAGCCGACACTCTCTCGTCAGCTCCAGGGGGAGCTGCATTGGACCCTTGTCTAACCCCACTCTCCCTCTTGGAGCTTTAGCGCAGGTGAGCTCGGCTCCACCATCGGCCTCAGAGCCATCGCCCTTGGTGCGGGAGAGATCTCTCGACTCTTCAGAGCCAAGGACCCTCTCAGGCTGGGAGCACAGTGCCTTCAAGGTGATGTGTGCTGCCCTCTCAGACAGCTCCTCCCTTGGCTTCAGCTACTCCATCCTCTATGGAACCAGTGTCTTCCCTCTCACCACCCCTCCATTCTAAGTGTAGGGAACCAGTGCCCCAGGACACCCCATTGGGTGCACCCCTTCTGAAACCTCCCCAGAGCATCCCCCTGAGGAGGTCCCTCAGAAGAGGACATGTAAGAGGAAGCATGTGTACTCCCCTGAGTCTCTGACATCGGACATAGACTTGGAGGACTCAGAAGGGTCCCCCTCTGAGAATGTCTCATTTTTGGACACCCTGGAAATCCTCAAGCAGAAGGGTGGCTGCAAGTCCCTTTCCCCTTCTAAGGACGAGTCTGTGTACCTGACCCTCCACCTCTTGGGTGTCTCCACCTTTCAACCCACTGCTAGAGGCAGTAAGTTGAAAGGCATGGAGCTCTCCGGAATCGATGGAAATAGTTCTGCGGAGGCCCAGTAAGTTCATAATGGCACCAGATGACAAAACTTTCCTAACCAAGGGTGTGGCAATTGATGCTATGGTGGTGGCAGCCACTAAGAAGGAATTAGCAGAGACTTCTACATCTGTGCATCTGCCAAACAGAATATGGGAAGCAGGTCTTTTCTTCAGTGGCCTTTACTCTCAGGTCACTGAATTATCTATCCCATTTCACCTGTCTTCAGCAGGATCTCCTGAAAGAGCTAGGAGATACCCTACAGGATCCTACAGCTGTGTGAGCTGCAGATAAGACTGCTTCTCAGCTTGTGACCTCATCTTTGGTAGTCAACTCCTCCATGCGGCTTATCTCCTATGCAGCCGATGGAGTGAGCAGGGCTGCAGGCGTAAGAGTAGCCTTACGGAGACATTCCTGGATATGCCTTTGTCAATTTGTGGAGCCTTTCAAGTCCTCCTTTACCAACACCCCCTTTGATGGCTCGTCATTGTTCAGGCCTAAGGTAAAAGAGACTCTAACTAGGTGCGAGCAGGATGGCAAGACTCTCTCTGCCATGGGAATGCATTTTTCTGCACCTAACCCTAAAGGTTAAAAGAGCAGAAAAATGTGGTTTTGGAAATCCCAGGGAGCCTCACCTGAGACACGTGGTGAATTGTCCCCCTCAGGGCAGAGGGGGAAATAATAATGGGAAATGCCACCCTTGCAGCAGAGGGGGTCCGCAGAGTCTGGGCAACAGAGATGCATTCTTTTGGAGGCCCTTCCAGCACTCCTGAAAGGGGGCCCACCTGTCCACCTCTGGAGGCAGTCGGGAGAAGATTGTAACTGTACCCAGAAGCCTGGCAAAATATCACAGAGGACACATGGGTACAGTCGATAATATCCAGGGGATACATTATTCCTTTCTCCATGCCACCTCTTCCCCAAAAACAAAAATCCATTCCAGATGTGCCACCCAATCTAACGGAACAAGCAACTCTAGAAGTTCAAAAGTTGCTAAGAAAGAGAGTCATCCAAGAAATCCCCACAGACCAAATTGGATCCGGAACTTACTCAAGGTTCTTTTTAGTACCAAAGAAAACAGGGGACTGGAGGCCCATTTTGGACCTCAGCAGACTCAACAAGTCTATCAAAAAGACAAAGCTCCAGATGGTGACACTGCAGTCTATACTTTCCTTTCTGGTAAAGGACAATTGGATGTGCTGCATCAATCTCCAGGATGCGTACTACCATATCAAGATGGACAGGCGATCTGGGAGATTTCTATGCTTCTGTCTGGGAGCCAGTCATTACCAGTTCAGAGCTCTGCCCTTTGGCCTCACCACAGCCCCCAGGGTGTTCACCAAATGCATGGCAGTAGTCATGGCTCATCTGAGGCATCTAGAATTCCATGTGTTTCCATATCTGGATGACTGGCTCCTTACTGCCACCACCAAGCATTGACTAACCGAGACAAGGGACACCACAATATGCCTCTGCTCTCAGCTAGGCATCACTATAAACTATGAAAAGTCTGCCTTGTTGCCTGTCAATATATTACATTTATAGGAACAGATCTAAACACCAAGGACCTGATAGCAAAATTGCTTCAGGAGAGGGTGTCAGCCATTCGATATCAAGTTGCAACTTTAATCGGGAGGAAAAAGACTCGAGCAAGATTTGTTCTGAAAGTCCTGGGCTCAGTGGCAGCAGCAATAACACTAGTTCCCTTGCGCATTTCCACACGAGGTTATTGCAGTGGCTTCTGTTTGCTCAATGGTCCATGCAAGATCTATCCATATCCCACAAAATTTTCATCACATAGACCTGCAAGAAGGATCTAAATGGTGGCTTCTGTCCACTCAGCTGATGATAGACCATTTGTCCTCCCCCAACCAGTAGTCACAATGACCATGGGCACTTCCCAGATGGGGGGCATTATCTGGGAGAGACTGTTCACAGAACTTGGCAACAACACGAGTACCATTTGCACATAAATGTCCTCGAGATGAGAGCGGTGCTGTTGGCATTACAAGCACTTCACAGCTCTCTCCCCATGGGGACGATTGCAATTCAGATGGACAACATGTCAGTAGCATGGTACATCAACAAACAAGGCGGAACTAGATCTTACCCCTTATTTTGAGAGGCCCTAAGAGTATGGCAATGGGCGATGTCCTCCCAATGCTTTCTAATTGCGATGCACATCCCGGGGAAATCCGTGACAGTGGGCAAGCTAAGCAGAGCTATACTTATGCCTCACAAGTGGTCCCTGAAACAGGACATTGTGAACCAGATTTTTCGCAAGTGGGGCTAGCCTTGCTGCGATTTTTTTGCCACATTCATCAGTGCCAAATGCAGCAGCTTTTTCGCCTTAGTCCCCCCACTGGGACAATCACACAGGGATGCACTTGTTCATGACTGGCCTTTCCCCTGTTTCCTCTGATTCTCAAGGCTCTTCAGAAAGCAAAATCGGTGGGTTGCAAGCTAATCCTCATTGCTCCCTACTGGCCTCGTCAAGTCTGGTTCCCATTTCTATGGCCCCATCTTTTGTAGGAGCCTTGGATCCTGGACCCAGCTCTAGATCTGCTGATGCATCAGTCATGCACACTCCATCCTTCCTTACTGACCCTCAAGCTGACAGCTTGGTTCCTCCACTTACCAACTTAGCCAGGCTTGCTGACATTTCCCCGGCAGTACAACATATTCTCATTTCCTCTCACAAATCCTCTATGAGGAAACTGTATACTAGCAAACAGAAAAGGTTCTCTTGTTGGGCTGTCAAAAATAATATTGATCCTTTTACTGCACCCATTTCAAAGATCCTAGAATTCCTCACTGAAAGTTTTAACCAAGGAGCAGCAGCAACTATCTGAGTTCAATTGGCTGCTATTTCCAACTTTCATGTGGGAGAAATGGCTTTCAGTGTTATGTCCCACAGGCTATGCAAAGCCTTTCTGAGAGGTACTATCCTTTTGAGACCCCCAATAAGAGAACCACTTCCTCTTTAGGATCTAAATTTAATCCTAGCTGCCTTGATTCTTCCTCCGTTCGAACTGGCTAGTTCTTGTGCTCTAAACTTTTGACTTGGAAGACAATTTTCTTGATCGCCATTACCTCAGCTAGGAGGGTATCAGAATTACAAGCCCTTTCCATTTGTCCCCTTATTTAATTTTTCACAAAGATAGGGTTTCCCTCAGGACCAACCCTTCCTTTCTACCAAAAGTTTACTCAGAGTTCAATCTGAATCAATCGATAGAACTACCAGTGTTCTTTCCGAACCATGACAACAAGGCAGAGTATAAACTCCACCAGCTGGATGTTCATAAACAATTATATTTCTATTTGCACAGGACTCAGGAATTCAGACAATCTGACCAATTTGTTGGTATCCTTTGCAGAAAACAAAAAGAGAACTTCAGTCTCAAAAGTGACTTTATCAAAACGGATTTCAGATACCATTACTTATGTCTATAGCTCACAGAACAAACTACTACCAAATAAAATTTGAGGACACACAACCAGGGCCTTGTCTACCTCTACTGCCTTTCAGGTCAGACTGCCTTTAGACTCAATTTGTGCGGCAGCTATGTGGGCTAACCACCATACCTTCATCACTCATTACAAAGTAGATGTGGCCTCCCGGAACAGGACATCCTTTGGTTCCACGGTCCTGAAGAATATATTCCATTGAGCCACCCAAGAAGAAGGTGCTAGGGATGTGGTCCCAACCAACAAGAAGGAAGGCGAGATAGAGACAATTTCATGAAATTAGTATTGATGTTCATCGTGTTACCCTGCTGCAGTCATCACACTTGGGTTATCCTGCCATCAGGCGGTCCCGCAGTCGGCCCGAATTCCAAAGTCTTGGTCCGGCGTCAGTTGCTGTTGCTTCTTTCCTGACGTCAGTGCGCCAGGGGTATATAAGAGGCATCCAACGCCATTTTCTTCAGGCTTTCTTGCCACACGGTGCTCAAAGCAGAAGCAGTTTGCAAGTGCCGGTCGGCCAACACCTGAGATTTTCGATTTGAATTTCAGTCCGAAGTCTTCAATAAACCTAAGTACCCCATTGGGGAACCTTTTCTTGCCTCAGTCCAATGTCAGAAAAAGTTAATTGCATTTCTTGTGGGAAGCAAATTCCTCATAAGGACTTCCATTCTTATTGTATTCCTTGCCTAGGCCCAGACCACGATGTCACAGGTTGTCGGTTTTGTGCTAGGTTTAATAAACGAACTATCAAACGCCGTTTTGACTTTGCACGCCATTACTTTGGTAGGAAATTTAATTATATCATGCCGTCGGAGAAGCCGATGACCGGCATGCATAAAAAACGCAAGGATAAGGACAGGCAGCCTAGGAATAAGCCAGACTCCGAGGCCTCTGCTGGGCCTGTCGCCGGTTCTCCGGTTTTCAGTGAGGCGCCTACGCAGCCCCTGACAACCGCAGAATTTGAACCTCAGACAACTGTGGATTCTCAAGCAGAGTCTAGTAGGCCGACACAGCCATCTTCATTAGGCCCTTCTGACACCAGAGCCGAAAGGGACCCCGGTGCAGTGGAAACACCTTTGGTTGCAGAAGGTGTCTTCAGACTGACTACACTCACCATTAAATCTTATGCTAAGCTTAAAACTCCTTTAAAACCAAAACAGACTGTACATCAGTCTACAATTCAAGGCCCCATGCCTAAGAAACAGATGCTTAAGATGGCTGAAGATTTGTTTACCCTAATCAGGGGTTCCCATCCTCCTCCAGATAAAAGACCAAGACAAGAGGAGGATTATGCTTCCTCTGACCAGGTTTCAATTTCCTCAGATTCTTCTGAGGAACAGGATTACGCTTTTCCCCCTTATGAAGACTCTAATGCTAAAGACTCTATTCCCTCAGCATCTCCCCCTGAGGACTACTCCTTTGGGGAAACTTCACATACCAAGAGGGAACATTTCCACTGGGAAGGCCAGGACTACTCTGATTCTAAGAAAAGACTCCGAGAGTTCCATTTACTTACCCCAGCACAGACCACTTGCTATCCCTCCAGTTTTAGATATTGTGGATGATGTTTACTTGGAATCTAGTCTAAATCCAGACACTCTACCTCCTGCTCCAGCCAAACCAGACAGATACTACAGAGTACCTGACTCACAAATTCCTTTATAAAAGCCCTGTGGCTGACCCAGAAACAATTTCCCAGGGTCCCAAGGGGGCTAAAGCTTCTATGACTAAAAATCCTGTGCCCTCTGAAAGGGATTCCAGAGCCCTAGATCGATGGGGAAAGAAAATACAATACAATAAAATACAATTTTCATATCTTTATGGATATTCAACCATGGAACAGACAGCCAACTTATAACTGAAGTGGTTTATTTAAATTAGGATGTTCAGATGACTAAAAGCATGTTATTATTCAGCCAGTTCTTAAGACGTATATCTAGGTTCAGGGCAAAATGATTTTTTGATCACACATATTACTGTTTTTTCAAAATAGTTGGTCCATTGTTACTAACAGTGGAAATTGTGATCTATCTCTGAATTTGGGCCCTAAAATGATTTGTCTCACAGGAAATGTCTTTATTGTATGATGTCTATTAGAAATTTGGATGTTACCAAATAAGCCAATGTCATTTACTACATTTCGACATTATACCATGTACACATCTTACGATATAGGATCACTACTATTTTGTGACCATCATAATTAAGGGTCGTTCTTATATGGTCCTAAATTTTGGACATGTTGATGGTTGGTTAACCACTTGCAACCTTAGGTTAGACATGGTAACATTATGTTGATATATGTACCATAGCTTATTGACCTGATCAGTATTTGTATTTTTCACCCAACACATAGTAATTCAGGTAATTACATTTTACTTATTCTACATATTCTAGGCCCTTTGGTGGGTTGTGTAACAACTGGGTGGTGTGTCACATATATGGGTTTCTCTCTTTTTCCTATATGTGACAGTTAACTTTACCACATATAGTCACTTAGTACCCTTTCATCTAGGGTGTTCACTATTAGGTTTTGTCATTCTGTATTAATCAGTATTGGTCCATTATTTTGTGGACTATTGACTCATGTTATAGACCTCTATGGTGGTTACATTACAATAATTTCTGATAAGGTATCAGTTTTTATAATGATCCTTAACTGTTTACCTTTTAGCTTATACTAGTTATATTTCCCCTTATTGGTTTGGTTTTTTGATTCTCCTTGTGCTTGTTCTAAACTACATAATTATCATTTGGATTTTTGCTGCCATTAATTAACACACAGTTGGACAGTGGGTTTCTGACTGGCCCTGTCCTTCATTCTTGAGATATTATTCACATTTTTGACAGTTTTGATTTGATTCTTGGACAGCATATCCAAATTGATACTGGTCATGGAATTGGACAAACTACTGGATGGTTGGTGTGCTGATAGAGAGGATATTGGCATATTTGGTCTTGGCCAAATCTCAAGCAACAACAACTTGGATAGGGGTGATAGTTGTGAAACTGCATTAAAAGTCTCAGAGCCAATATTTGGCATCTGAGACTGTTTAAAGCATATTTATACAAGAACATGGAATAAAAACTAGTCGGCAGATCTGAACAGAGGCTGCCAGATGAATGGGATGAGGCACTAAGAAATGGCTCTATGGTTTTTGTAAAAATCTTAGCCTCCTATTATGAGAGGATGATTGATGTATGTGTTTCAGAAATAAAAGAATTAAGTGTCGAATGCAAAAAATTCCAATCCAATCACAACTATCACCAACTATTGGATAGGCTGTCCAAAGAATTGACCAATTATGATAAATTGATCAAGGTCCGAAAGGTTAAAAAATCTAACAGAGATGTGACTGATTATGCAAAGGGACAACCCTTTCAAACACCGAGAACTGTCAGGTTTCAGGACACACAAACAGGAATGACTAGGGGCAGGTCCAGGAGAGAGAGAGAGATCCAGATCCACATTGAAGATCAAACTTACACGAGCACATCAGGGAGGAGTCATCGTATACAGATAGTGAGGGAGGAATTTCTACCAACTCTTAATTAAAAAAAGACTACCAATCCCTCCCTCCCTTAGACATGGTATAATCCAGAGAGGGAGGAAACACACCCATAGAATTAAGAACAGAATCCATGCCAGGTTTGATTCAAGCCCTATTGAGACACTGACCACATCATTTGAAAATGTTTTAAATTTGTCAGATGTACTTACTGATGCACAACATAATATCCTGAATAAAGGTTTGGGTTTTGTTCCAAGCTTTTTCTCTGATCATTATCTCACTTCCTTGGATGTTATGGAATACTGTAGAAAACTTAACCTTAAGATATTTTTTTCTGAACAGGATACTATTACATCTCAAAGATCTTCTGAGTTTACGTCAAAAATCCACATTTCATTTAGCCACCAATGAATAAGAATGTTGGCATTTTTCAACAAGCAGTGCTCAAAGACCTACATTTTCTACATTTGGAATGCAATATTGCCCCAGATAATGACATCAGAAGAGAAACAGGCACTATTTGAGCTCAGAAATAACCACACTATTGCCATTCTACAAGCTGACAAGGGAGGAGCTGTGGTCATTCAAAATATGCATGACTATATTCAGGAAGGTCTCTTATAGGCACATGGGTGTTGATCCAACCAAAAAATTTAAGGAAGAGATTGACATCTTCCTCAATCAGGCAGTGGATGAAGGCATTATTACTTCTAAGACTTTACAACATCTCCAGAAGAGATTGACATCTTCCTCAATCAGGCAGTGGATGAAGGCATTATTACTTCTAAGACTTTACAACATCTCCAGGTTAAGGATCCTTCTAAGCAGATTTTCTATCATGGTAGACCAATAGTATCTGGTCATGGTTCATTGACTGAACCACTGGTATTTAAAACCTTTGTTGATACATGGAATATTATTCAGGATACCCAGCTTGATCCAAATTGGATCATGTGCACTTTGGATGTAAAATCTCTCTATACTAGCATACCTCATTGGGGAGGTCTACAGGCTTTGGAATTTTGGCTGACTAAATCTGAAATATATCCACCTGGATTCAACACACTGCTTATATGTATATGTGAACATGTCCTCAATAAAAATGTCTTTTATTTCCAAAGAGAATGTTATTGGCAGTTGAGTGCCTCTTTTACCCATATATGCCGCCGATCTCTTCATGGCATATTTGGAATATGTGATTTACAACCCTTTACATAACATTTACCTTGTGGAGATGGACATTTGGAGATACCTGGATGATTGCTGGATGGTGTGGCGTGCGGATACTGAATATCTTTTGGAATTTGTGGAATACTTAAACAATAATATATGGGGTATTGAATTTTCAATCACATCTGATAAAGACAAGATCGATTTGATACCATAACACAAAAAAACATCGAAAGTATCCACAATTCAATTCATTACTTCATGCATCTAGCATGCATCCACGTCACACCATCCGCAACATCCCCAAATCTCAATTCAATACTGATTATGATACAGCCAAACATGATTTGAGGCATAGGTTCTTGGACAGGGGATACTCAGATTTTGATATTGAATCTGCTAGGATCTGGACTGATAGACAGAATAGAGATTCATTATTACAATATAAGAACAGAGATGATTGCACTAAAGATGACAAAATAAGATTTATCACCACTTATGGTAGGAACCATCAGATAGTTAGGGATATCCTGAACCAAAACTGGAACATCCTGTTAGCTAATGACCATTTACGACAGATTTTGGGAAACCAATGCTCAATCACTTACAGGAGCCTGGGTACACTGTTTTCACATTTTAAACATCAGGAGAGTGGTGGTGCCCATTACAAACAACTTACCATTACAGGGGACGAACTGTTAGGCACCTTTCCTTGTGGCCATGTAGCCAGGTCAATAAGCTTAAACAATTTACCAGTGCCAATACAAGCAAAGTGTATGATGTACGTATATTTGGTAATTGTTCATCTAGTTGGGTCATTTATCTAGCAACATGCCACTGCAATGCTTTTTATGCACTCAGAATCAGGATAAGCGAACACAGGAGTGAAATAAAAAACCACTAATGCTCTATACCAACATTCAATCAAACACAAAACATCCAATTTCATGTTTATGATTATTGATAAAGTCATGGGAAATAGACACAACCAACAAGGTTGGCAAAGTATACTTAGCCACAAAGAGAAATATTGGATTATCCATTTAGGAGCACTATTTCCACCTGGTCTTAATGAACATTTGGGCTAAAATAATGAATACTCCCAGTCTATGCTGTCAACACACAGACCTGTTTTATTATATTTGGTTATCTATCATGCAGTTGCATTTGTATCAGCCAATGGGGTATTATCATTGTTATTACATGTATATACCTTTATGATGGTTTTCTTTATTATTAGAGGATAACCACTTAGTATAGATACCAAGATACATTATGTACCTGTATACTATATCATATCAGAAATTGGGGTTATGTTGTACACTACCCCTTTCTGCATACAATGTATGGTGCTTGCATTATTGCCAGCATGTGACCCAACCTCATTTCTTATACCACACGGTTCAGTAACACTTATTTACATATGGTATGGGTCAATTTCAGACTGGTTTCTGGCTCCATAATTATGTGTTTCATATGATACCAATAGTATGTATCATTTTTGTGTTTTGTAGTTGGCTAGGATATTATACATTCCATGATTATAATAAGAGCTTGTTACTCTTCATTGGTATTCGTTTTTGACCTTTGTCAACTATCAGCTCTAGATAGGTTTATTGCATTGTTACACTGGACAGCCCTTTGGCTATCATTGGACCTCATTTTTTTATATAACATATTATATAGTTAGATAATTTTTACCTCAAACATGCTATAGACAGTTTATATACCGGTCACAGTGTTTTGGGTCATGCATTATACATGTCCAGCAAGCATGAGATACTGTTTTGTTACATTTTGTTAGACATGTTATAGACAGTTTATATACCTGTCACAGTGTTTTTGGTTATGCATTACACATTTCCAACAAGTATGAGATACTGTTTTGTTATATTTCGCATTGATAGATATATATGATCAACAGACTGTTTTTATTCCAACATTTTCTGACACTTCTTGGCATTCATGCCTGTGATTGCACTTAAATGATATGTATTGCTTATGGAGGTGCATATTGTTTTGTTTTGGAATGTAACTTTTTGTTACTAATTATGTATGCACATAAATTATGTGCTCCTGTTTTTTATTGGTCCCAAGTTATTCATAAGCATCTATGCTTACCAGTGAGTTGTCATTATGTCTTTCTTCCTCACTGAAAAACTAGTATGAGGATCGAGCTGTTACTTTAGTGCTTATGTAGCACTAGGTTACCTTAAATAAATTTTGGGATTTGGAACTTTCGGTGCTGGCCTTTGGTGTGTTTTTCATGTTTGGTTGGCCGTGCACAGCCGTACTTGCGAGGTGGAGTGTTTTTATGAAAGAAAATATACACCTCAGCAACTCTGGCTATGAGAGCATTAAATTGTCAGTTTCACATGCTGAAATATCAGCAATTCCTAATGTCTCAATTAAAACAAAAAATGAGCACACACACTGAACAGTCTGAATTAAAGGAAATGCAGGATCTGTTGCATGCAGCTGAACAGGTGAGCAAACATACTTTACAATGTGGATTTGATTCATTGGAAGCTTCCTGTAGAGCAGCTGTTACTGGGTCTATCATATGTAGACATGCTTGGTTAAAAGAACAAACTCTACCTGATCATGTTAAAGCAAAATTATTGGATGCACCTTTACAGCAGGATGTATTATTTGGTGTCAAAGCAAGAAGAGGTTTTAAAGAAAATGGAGGAAAAGGCAAAGTCTATGCAGACGGTCAAGAATTTTTTACAGGTACAACCCCCTCATTTCAGCAGAAATTGGCCAACAAAAAACTGGTCCTTTCCAGCTGCTGACAGATCACAGAATGGCAAATACAGATGCCCAAGGGGCAGAGGTCAGTCATAAGGCCCTTACAAACCTCACCAATGGGGTACTGCTACCCAGAAAGGAAGAGAAGACAGGCCCCAAGGTAGCAGAAGACTAACACAATGACTCAATCCTCAAACCACCAAGCAAATCTCTCCTGGCAGCTCCCTTGGGAGGAAAATTAGCATTTTTTACAGACAACTGGCACATCATCACAAAAGACAAATGGGATTTAAACATTGTCTCACAAGGATACAGATTCCACTTTCATACCTTGCCAAGTCATACCTTGCCAAGGATAAAAGGAATGCCAAACCTGCCACCAAATCAATGGGCAGAGGCACAAAAACAAATTACAGCTCTCATGGACATGAGAGCCATTCAACAGGTACCTACACAGGAGCAAGGACAAGGATTTTACTCAAGACTCTTTCTAGTCTCAAGAAAAGACAAAGCATGGAGACCCATTCTGGATCTTTCAATTCTGAACACCTATCTGCAAGTGCCAAAATTCAAGATGCTAACACTACAGCAGCTTCTTCCCATGCTGGGCAAGAATGCTTGGCTAGTAACGTTGGACCTCAAGGAGGCATACCTGCATGTCCCTATCAGACAAAATTGCAGAAGATACCTCCGCTTCATTGCAGGTTCAATGCATTATCAATTCTCTGCACTGCCTTTTGGCTTATCTACTGCACCCAGGGTCTTCACAAAATGCCTGGCACCAGTAATTGCATACTTCAGACAAAGAGGAATTCAAATATACCCATACCTGGATGACTGCCTTCTTCAAGCAGAAAGCAATGACATTCTTTTAAAGCATCTGGCATTTGTCAAACACCTTCTAAGTTGCCTAGGGTACATAGTAAACGAAAAGAAATCAAAACTAGTGCCCTCACAAAACATAATATTCCTGGGTGCCAGCTTGAATACAATGGCCCAGATGGCTTACCTCATGCCAGACAAGCAACAGCAGCTGACTCAATATTTCAAAATAATGGCAACAAAAACCCAACTCCCTGCAAGAAAAATTCTGCAGGCCTTGGGATTCATGGCATCTTGCATACTACTAATACCATTTGCAAAACCTGCATATGAGGAAATTACAATGGCACCTGAAAAGCATATGGATTCAGCACAGCCACAGCTTGGAAACAATGATACCACTCATTCCCTGCCTTCAACAGGAGTTTCTATGGTGGGCACAGGCATGTCACCTCAACAAAGGTCAGCCTTTCACCTTACCCACAGCCAGGCAAACTATGACAACAGATGCATCAGACTATGCCTGGGGAGCACACATGGCAGGACAGTGCATTCAGGGCAAATGGACTACAGATCAAAGGCATCTGCATATCAATCAAAAAGAAATGCTAGCAGTACAGAATGCCCTAACAGTTTTCAAGGACTTCTTACACCCAGGACAACTAATAATAAAGATGGACAATACCACAGTAATGTGGTACATAAACAAGCAAGGGGGCACACATTCCTACCCTCTATGCAGGCAAGCAATGACCTTGTGGAACATGGCACTGTCTTACCAGGTTCAATTACAAGCACAATTACTGCCAGGAAAGAAAAACACATTGGCAGACGACCTAAGCAGAAACATCATGGATCCACATGAGTGGAAACTAGATCCACAAGTATTTGCAATGATAGCTCAAAAAATGGGGATGCCCAGACATAGATCTGTTTGCCAGCCCCCAAAACTACCAACTTCAAAAATTTTGCACAAGGACATTCCATCCACAAGCTTGGAAAGTGGATGCCCTCTCATTCAGTTGGAAAACATTAACAGTGTATGCCTTTCCTCCACTGCCTCTTCTAGCAAAGGTACTGCTGAAAGTCAGATTAGAGAGGCTACAAATGATACTCATTGCACCAGACTGGCCACACCAGCATTGGTATCCAATTCTAAGGAACATGGCCCACGGCCCACCATGGATTTTACCACAAATTCCTCACCTGCTCACCCAGCGAGACAATCTGATTCTACACAGCCAGCTCAAGACTTTAAACCTGGCTGCATGGCAAATTACCTAAACAACCAGCCAACACCTCTATCCAAAGCTGTTATGGATGTCATTCTAGAGGCCAGGATGCCCAGCACCAGGAAAACCTATTCAGGCAAATGGAAAAGATTTTGCACCTGGAACCAGGCTAAAGGCCACAATCCCCTTGATCCAAACATTCCTCAGATTCTACAATATTTATCTGAGATGTTGCACAAAGGACTTTCATTTTCATCTATTAAGATCCACGCCTCAGCAATTTCAGCTCATTACAACACGGATCCTCCTTTATTCTCACATCCACTCCTAAGACAGTACCTCAGAGGGGCTAAAAACATAAGACCACCCAGGAGAGCACCAACACCTACTTGGGATCTCAACTTTGTTCTGGAAAAGCTTACACTGCTGCCCTTTGAACCAGCTTTTTCAGCTAATTTAAAATTTCTTTCATGGAAAACTGCCCTGCTACTAGCAATAACCTCAGCTAGAAGAGTCTCAGAGCTACAGGCACTAATGGCAGTGGAGCCTTTCCTCATTTTTCATCAAGACAGAGTATCTCTATGAACTAACCCTTCCTTTATGCCAAAGGTGGTATCCAGTGTGGCCCTAAACCAAACCATTCATTTGCCCACCTTTTTCCCAAATCCCCAGAACAAAGGAGAAAGACTCCTGCACTCTTTGGACATTCACAGGCAATTACGTTACTACTTGGATAAAACTAAGGCTTTCAGAAAATCTTACCATCTCTTTGTAGCCTATGCAGCAGGATCACTATCTCAAAGCAGACCATTTCTAAATGGATAGGGCATGAGCTGGTGTTGCCACTGCAGTTTTGCAGGGCCTACTAGCTTCTTCTAACCCTGTTTAACTCCACCACACATCCTTAGCTTTGGGATTCAACCCAAGTGTGATGACTGCAGCAGGGTAACACGATGAACATAGTACGGTTTTGTACCTACCATAAATGTAGATGTTCGAGTGTTCACCCTGCTGCAGTCCAGGTTACCCTCCCTCCATCCCCTCTGAACTAGCTGAGCTTATCTATACCACTCTATCCTATACAACCTCTGTGGTGTATTTGCTTGTGCCTGAAGGTATTGTTTTATTTTTATATAGCTATATATATATATATATATATATATATATATATATATATATATAGCTTACCTATTGGGGACACCTGACATCTGCGGGAAGAAAATGGTGTCTGATGCCTCTTATATACCCATGGTGCACTGACGTCAGGGAAGAAGCGACAGCAGCCGACACCGGACCAAGACTTTGGAATTCGGGCTGACTGCGGGACCGCCTGATGGCAGGATAACCCAAGTGTGATGACTGCAGCAGAGTGAACACTCGAACATCTACATTTATGGTAGGTACAAAACTGTACTTCTCACTCTTTGATGTTAGCCAAAAGTGCTCTTCGCAGCACCTGCAATGTGCTCAGTAATGACTCCTCCTGCAATTCGTACAGTGTTACATGAATTGGTAACATATCTAAGTACGATTGTAAATTATTTTTTTATAAGACCAGTTGCTCCTACTACTATTGGAACTGTCTGGGTATCTTTCTTCCAAATGGCTCTCGTTTCTGCCTGCAGATCGAGGTATTTTATAACTTTGTGTGTCTCTGTACGTAAGACACTATAGTCACTAGGTGTGGCGATTTCAGTGATCAATGCTACTTTTGTCTTCTTTTCTTGGACCACTATATCCGGTTCTCTAGCATCTATCTTTTGGACTGTTGGTATTGGGTGATCCCATGTGATGTAAACTTCATCATTTTCTATGATTCTCTGTGGGTCATGTTTCCAGTGTTTTTCAGCCACTTTGATACCATAATGTTTGCACTCTCTCCAGTGTAACAATCTCGCCATATTATTATGTCTTTCAGTATACAGTCTCTCTGCCATTAGAGAGTCGCAGCCAGCAATAAGGTGTGTGACTGTTTCCAATTCGGTTCCACAAAACCTACATATGTCTGTTTCTCCCACATGTTCAATGGACTTGGTAAACCAGCATGTATGTAGCCCACTATCTTGGGCTGCCAATATTAACCTTTCATTTCTTGATGTAAATTCACCTCTCCTTAACCATTCCTGCATTAGTTCTTGATCAATATGAGGCTCTTCCAGAAATTTTCTATACTTGCAAGTATATGTTTTTTCCACATTTCTTGCCTTCTCATCTGGTCCTTTACCTTATATTCTTTCTTTTGTTTTTTAGCACATTCAGTTGCTGCCTGGTTTTTATCCACTGGTTTGATTTCCATTCCTTCTTGACATCGATATGCTTCTGCTAAATTAAGCAGAGATGTCATCTTAGATTTATCCTCCTCATGTTTCAAAACTTTTATCACATTTGGATCTTGTGAGGTCAGTAGATATATGTCGAGTCCCAAGATTGCAGATCTATACATGTAATCAATTTCAAGGAGGCCCATCCCAACTTCAGAATGGGGAATATATAATCTTTGTATACACTGATTTTTATAAATCATTTGGTGAGCATGAAACATCTTTCTTGTTTTAATATCCAATCTATCCAACACTTTTTGGGGCCAGTCAATCACTCCAAAACTATAAGTTAGGACAGGAAGAGCAAACTGATTTATAGCTTGGATCTTGTTCCTAGGTGGCAATACTGTTTTCAGGATTAATTTAAGTCTTCTAAAGTACTCCTTACTAAACTTTATTTGCATTTGTTCATGTTTTATAGTTGATCCTTCCTCAGTTCCCAAGTATTTATACACCCCCTCTTGCTCAAGTTCTTTTATATCACATTCTTGTCCCAAACTGATGTTTTCCTGGTGCTGCAATTTTCCTTTTTTAAAGGTTGCTTTTGCACATTTATCAAGACCAAATGACATTCCAATATCATCTGAAAAAGTTTTGACAACCTGCAGCTGTGCTTTCAGTTCCTCATCTGATGAGCTACACAATTTTAAATCGACAAAGAGAAGATGAGAAGTCATTAGACTTTTTCTAGAAGCCATATTATAGCCATGACATAAGCTGTTAAGTACACAGCTTAATGGACTAATGGCAAGGCAAAATAGCAACGGTGACAGGGAGTCCCCCTGGAATATCCCCCTTTGGATTTTTATCCCTGGGATAATAATCTGTCCTTTATCATGGCTTAATTGCAAAGTGGTCTGCCACTGTTTTATGGTTAATGTAATGTAATCAATTAGTGTAGGATGTACCTTATACATTTTTAAGCACTCATTTATCTATGAATGTGGGATACTATCAAATACTTTTTATAGTCGATCCATGCCATACTTAGATTCTTCCCTTTCTTACAGTTCTCCACTATAACTTTATTTAACAACAAATATGACTTTCTTTTATTGCCCTTTTGTTCTACTGCCATAATTGAATTTTCTTCTAAATTACTATAAACTCTGTTGGCGTCAGTCCCTGTGTGTAATTTATACATCGTCTGAAGACAAGTTATTGGTCTATAATTTTTAGGGTAGCTTGCAGGTTCATTCTTAAGTAAGAGCATTGTTTTTCCTGTTGTTAACCAGTGTGGTGTGTGTTTGGGGTGTGCATATAAATAGTTCTTACTCATGGCTAGATCCTCGTGTAAAAAAGTTAATACTTTAAGCCAAAAGTTAGATACTGCATCTGGACCTGGGGTTTTTTCAATTAGAGGCTTTTCTCAACTGTGTTTCTATCTCTCTGGCTGTTGTTTCATCCCATTTCATATCCTGTACCTTTAAACTTCTTATTCTTTCTTTTACTTCTATCCATTTAGCATCTTTGTTATGTTCCACAGGATCTTCATAGATACTTTTCCAAAATGTATCTACTCCCTTTTTTTTTGGCGGTCTATCAGTTCCTTTTACCTTATTTCCCAATTCTCTGTAAAACTTTTTTGGGTCATCAGTAAATTGCTTATTTTGTGCTTTTCCCTTATATTTATCTTCGTATCTTCTGAGTCTTTCCGTCTGTTTTGAAATTTTTAGTTTATCTCCAATAGTGCATAATAGATCCTGGTCTGTTCTAATACTGCACATTGCTTTTATCACATCTATCTTTCTTAATCTGTTCCCTCTTCTATAATCTTCTAACAATGACACTTCTTGTCTTAGCTGCTTTATAATTTTCTCTATTCTATATTTCCATGAAGGTATTCGCTTTCACCCCCCTTTTCCCTCACTACTCTATGTTCCTGTGGTAGAACTTTATCAGTTAATTTAGCAACACAGTAATATATTCTGTTTACTTCTGTTATATCGCATGGATCTCTAGGGACAGTCCTAATTACTGTGTTCATTTGTTTTATCAAGCTTCTGACTTTTGGGGTTTTATTAACCTTCTGCAGTCTATTTCTCTCATTGATCTTGATATATCTATCTTTGTCTATTAAATCAAGCAACTCTTCTCTTAACTCCTTTTCTTCCATACTGAGGGCACATCCCTTGTTTTCCATTTCCTGCGGGCATTCTATAGAAAGTTCTATAACATCTTCTTGTGGCACATTCTCTTCAATTTCATCCTGCGTTCTAGAAGGGTTCCTCCTATGTCTCCTCAGACTCCTACAACTCAGAAGCCTCCTTTTCCAAACAAGCCAGGTTCTGTCTTGACTACCTTCTTTCCTCCTCCCTAAGTCAGGTCCTTTATCTTTTCTTCTCTCCCTGTTTCTTCACAGTTGGTTAAGGATTACTGAGAATTCTTGGGTTCTGTCCATCATTCATCCAGAGAATTTCATGGAGTGGAAATCCCTTCCTCCTCTTTTGGGCATTCCTCAGACTCCTCAGGAACAACTGCAGTTTTTAACTGGATATATTTCAAAGCCTTTTGTTTCAAGGCACCATCCAAGTAGTTTGTGTTCCTCAAAGGGGGAAGGCATTTTATTCCAGAATATTTCTGGTTCCCAGGAAAGAAGGCACCTGAAGGCCTATTCTGGATCCTTCTCAGCTCAACACCTTTTTGAAGGTTCCTTCCTTTTGAATGCTCTCTCTTTAGACCCATGTTTCCTCCTTTTCTACCTCAGACTTTCCTAGTCTCTCTGGATCTCAAGGGTGCCTATCTTCTCATCCCTGTTTCAGGAAATTTCTGCATTTTTCTGTTTTGTCCTTGCATTTTCTATTCTCTGTTTTGCCATTTGGTGTCTCTACTACCCCAAGGGACTTCACCATATGCCTTACTACTGTGATTGCCTTTTACAGGATGAGGGGGATTCAGATCTTTCTGTACCTGGACAACCTGCTCATTCAGGCTTTCTCCAGAGACCCTGGTTCAGTATCTCCACTGTGCTATTTGCTTCTTGCAATGCCTAGAGTGTACAGTAACATTCTAGAAATCCTTCCTAACTCCTTTTCAGGATCATGTATTTTTTTCAGGTGCAGGTTCCAGACCATTCCTATGCTAGCATCCCTGCTGCCACCCAAGGCTCTGACTCTAATTGCCTTTTTCAATCTCTTCTTCTCCGGTCTTATTTACAGCCAGGGAGTTTCTAAGGGCTCTGGGTTACATTGCTTCCACCACTCCTATGCTTCCTCTAGCAAGGCTCCCTATGAGAAAGCTACAGTGGCTCCTAAAGATGGTATGGCTTCAGCATTCTCATCATTTGGACTTTCTAGTTTATCCTCTTCCATGCCTCAAGCTAGAGCTTCAGTGGTGGATTCATCAGTTCTCTCTCAACCCAGGGCTTCATTTTCAGCCCAAAGTCCATGAACTCTCAGGAACTTTTTTTGGATGCCTCATATGCAGGGTGGTGGTCTTTTTTCGGCCCTGTAAAGTTTCAAGGCCTTTGGTCCCTTCATCAGAGTGCAGACTATATCAACATCAAAGAGATGAGAGCTCTCCTCCTTGCTCTTCAGGCCTTCCATGCTCTGTTCCTTCCAGGGCCACAAAATCTTTACAGACAATACCAAAGTGATGTCATACATCAACAAGCAAGGGGAGGAGAGGTAAGGTCTTACCTACTGTGCAGACTGGCTCTTCAGGTTTAGGATCTGGCTGTCCAATTATCAGATGACTCTCCAGCCTGTTTATAGTCCTTCAGAACAGAATCTTGTGGCAGACACTGAGCAGATCCATAACATAGATTCACAAGTGGATGTTTCACAGGGATGTGTTTCTGGGCATTGTCCACCACTAGAGTACTCCTCATGTAGGTCATTTTGCCTCCCCTCTGAACAGACAACATGCTGTTTTTTTTTTTTTTTTTTTTTTTTTGCACAAGTCCCATGTTCTCTGCATGGAAGGTGGACACCCTCTCTTTTTCTTGGAAGGAAATGTTTCTCAGTGCCTTCCCTCCCCTTCCTCTCATACTGAGTGTCATGTTCAAGGTAGAACAGGACCGTCCCAAAATCCTGTAGGTGACTCCCTTTTAGCCCAGACAGCATTTTTTCCCTCTTCTGCACCCAGCCAAGAGCAGTCACCACAGGTTACCTCACAGGGTGGACCTGCTCACAAAAGACAAGTCTCTTATCCATCCTCACTTGTCCACTCTTCATATGACACTGGATGATGGGGTTTGGATCCCTTTTAGGCACCTTTTTTCAGAGGACGTGCTTTGGGTTCTGCAAGAGTCAAGGAACCCCACTACCAGGAAATCTTGTGTGTCCAAATGAAGATATTTTATGTCTGGTATCTTGCTGTAACCAGGATCCACTTTCTGTGGAAGTTTCTTTGATTCTTTTTTTATTTATATGAATTGCTTCATGCCGCATTGGCATACTGTTCAGTAAAAGTTCACGTTTCAGCTATTTCTGCTTGTCTGCCTTTGACTCCTCCTTTAGCTTCTAGGTTTGAGGTCAGTTTCTTACATGTATCCTTCATAGTAGGCCTCCCAGGAAATCTATTCCTTCTTCCTGGGACCTTAATTTTGTTCTTGAAAAATTGACTCCGGCTCCTTTTGAGCCTGCAGCTTCAACTTCCTTGCAACATTGTACTTGGAAGACTGTTCTTCTTTTGGCCTTTATTTCAGCTTGAAGGGTGTCAGAACTTCAGGCCCTTATGGCTGTCCCTCCTTTTTTAGTTCTCCAGAGGGACAGCGTGTCTCTTCGTACCAATCCTTTTATGCCTAGGGTGGTTAATGAATTCTCTCTTAATCACTCTACTAATTTGTCCACTTTGTCCCTTTTCCACAGTTTGATAGTGAGAAGGTTCTTCACACCTTGAAGTTACATAGGCAGCACAAATATTATTTGGATAAGACTAAGACCATTTGCAAGTCTGAGAAACCTTTTGTTTCGTACATCCTAGATGTCTAGTTTTGGCTGTTTCTAAGAAAACCATTTCTTCTTGGATTTCTAAAGTTATTTCCTTTTGTTGCTCCTTTCATGGGAAAAACCTTTCTACTTCTATAAATGCTCATTCAACCAGGCTATGGCTACTTCTGGTGCTTTTTTAAAGAATTTGTATACCAGTTCCATCCTGGAGGTCACTACTTGGACTTCTGACCATACTTCTACTAAACATTACAAGTTGGATGTGGTTTCCAGGGCTAGAGCTGGATTTGCCAAGGTCTACATGGCTTTTTTGAAGGCTCTGTGGGGCTTCCTCCTCTCAAGTTTCCTCTTGAGTTTTTGTACTCCCTTTTAGTAAGGAATACTGCAACACTGATATGGAAGGACACAGTGCAGTTGTATGAAATCTTGCCATATCAGTAGATAGATGTCCTTCCCTTCACTTTTACAGTATTCCCTCCCTACTCCCCCTTTTTTATCTGCTCCTTTTCCTTTTTCCCTTCTGGATGTACATGTTCCTCCCTTTTCTCCCTGGACTGTTGTTCCTCCTGCGGCTTTTCAGTTCTGAAGTAGGTACTTCCATACTTTACCTTTATGCCCTATGCTGTGAGTTGCTAGCATGCATGCATGATGTCCTTCTAAAAACCTAAGGCTTTGGTATACTGGTCGGACGTAGGGCTACTCTTGGAAGGGGGATAGCTTTAATAAGGAATACTGCAACAGTGAAGGGAAGGACATCATATGTTACATCATCCAAGAAAGTAAGCAGCAGCTCGCACATAATGTAGTAACATCTCTCCTCCTGTGTTGGTCAGTTAATGTTAATACATTCAGAAGTACTAAACTTAATTATCAGTCTCCACCAAGCCTGTAAGAGTGATGACAACGGTTATCCTCCACTTACAACTGCTTGGGATCTTGAAACACATTGACAGCATTTTTGGAACAATAGAGATTGTAATGAACAGACAAACCATGAGAGAGGCAGAAACAGCAATTACGAAAAGAACAAAAGTGGACATTACCAACGTTTTCATAAAAAAGGTAGATGGCAGTGATTTATTTAAATCAACTGTTCAGATGAACTGTAATGTTAGCCTGATGGTGGTTAATTTATCTGATAGTGATTTAAAAACAGAACAGTATGCTGTTTTAAGTTTAGGGCTTAAATTCATACCTACTGTGTTACCGTGTTTGTATGTATTTAAACAGGCGATATTTGTTTTGTATGCAAATTACATTTAAAGTGGTGTTTTTCTAAGAAAACTAACACTGCTGCCCAAATGAGTTTTACAGATATGAGTAGTTTGGATGGCAGTTTTGTTTCATGCTGTTCATAAATGGAAGACGATGGAGGTTTTGGTTTGTTAAACAATGCTTAATTGTTTGTTGGAATGGTCTTCCATTCCCTATAAGAGTAAGATTATTCCACCTTATATGAATGAGAACATTATACAGTTTAATGTAATGTTGAATCATTTGGTTGAAAGTTCATATGAAGAATTCTTAGGTAATAAACATTGTGTACATTTTAATTTGATAGAAAAATGAATGGAAGGCATTAAAAGTGCTGAGTAACAGAAATGATTTGGTTATTAAACCTTCCGATTAAGGGAATAAAATAGTTATTATGCATCATATCCAATATGCATGTGTTTGAAACATTTAAATGATACTAAGGTTTATGAAAAGAGTAATATTACTTTATATAATGAAGCTTTGCGGTGTTATCAAGATTTCTTAAAGAAAGTGTAAGATTGGGATATCTATCTCAAGAAGATATAGATAAGAAATTTTCAACTCAAAGTTGTAATCTGGACATATTTTACTATTTACCTAAAATTCATAAAGATGTAGAAAATCCTCGTGGCTGAACAATCATTTAAGCCTGCAAATATTTTTTTACATAATATTGGGCTATTACTTCAGTTTCTTTTCCTATATGTCCTACAGTCTTTGAAGACTAGCCCTATTGGCTTGGGAATTAGTCTTACAGAATCAAATCTCCATTCAAGTGGTTTATCTCCCCTCAGCCCAGAACACAGTGACAGAATATTTAAGCATGTCCATGACCCAATCCCATAAGTGGATGTTGCACAGGGAGGTGTTTCTAGACCTAATCCATTATTGGGGTACAGCTCAGACAGATGCATTTGCCTCCCCCATGGACAGACAATTGCCTCTGTTACAGAAGGTCCTACTGAAGATTCAGCAGGATCAACCAAAAATCTTGCTGGTGACTCCCTTTTGGCCAAGGCATGACTGGTTCCCCTTCTCCTGCACCTAGCCAGGGGCAATCACCACAAATTACCCTACAGGATGGATTTGCTCACAGAGAACAAGGGAATCCTAGTACATTCACATTTGGCAACTCTGAAGCTGACATTGTAGGTGATGGGGTTTTAATCCCTTACAGACACTTTTTTTCTGAGGACATGCTAAAAGTTCTGCAGGAGGCCAGAAAACTGCAACTAGGAATCCTGCATTTCCAAATGGAAAAGGTTTTCCATCTGGTGTCATAAAAGCAACCTGCAATTGCTGTCAGTTATGTCCCAGTGCTTTTGTCCTAGCTATGTGAATTGATGAAGGCTGGGTTGTCCTATTCTTCGGTGAAGGCTCACCTTTCAGCCATCTATGCTTGTCTGCCTATGACTCCACCTTTGGCCTCTAGGTTGGAGGTAAAACTATTCCTTAAAGGTGTCCTTCACATTAGACCTCCAAGGAAACCAATACCCCCTCCTTGGGATCTCAATTTTGTGCTGGGAAGCGTATACTGGCACCCTTTGAACCAGCAAACTCCTCTTCTCTGCAACATTGTACTTGGAAAACTGTCTTGTTAGTGGCAATTATCTTTGCTAGAAGGGTTTCAGAGTTGCAGGCCCTGATGCCTATTCCCCCCTTCGCTGCCTTCCATAGAGATAGGGTCTCCCTGTGTACAAACCCTACTTTTATGCCTAAAGTGGTGAATAAGTTATCTTTAAATCAGTTCATCAACCTTCTTACCTTTTTTCGTTCTCCCCAGTGTCCCAGTGAGTGAACCCTGACATCTTAGATGTGCACAAGACAACTCAGATACTACCTTGAGAAGACCAAGCATATTTGCAAATCAGACTGCCTGTTTGTCTCTTACCACCCAAGAGCTCTGGGTAAGTCAGTTTCCAAGTAAACTATTTCCAACTGGATTTGTAAAGACATTTCCTTTTATTTGTCAAATGGAAAGACACCTGCTTCCCCAGAGAAGGCTCACTCCACCAGAGCAGTGTCCTCCTCAGGGGGACTTTTGTAGAGGTTTGGACATTGGATCCATTCTGAAGGCAGGTACATGGTCATCTGTCCATACTTTCAGAAAACAATACAAGCTTGACACCATCTCTGAGTCCAGAGCTGGGTTTGCAAGAGCAATCCTACATGGATTTATTGAGAAAGCCTTGGTTATTCCTCCTCCCAACCTGTCCCAAGCTTGAGATTTGGCATTCTCCCTTATATGATGAATACTGCAGCATATGAATAGAAGGACATAGAATAGTTGTGTAAAAGGTATCCTAAATCAGTCACAGCTGCATATAAGAAAATTATTCTCCCTAAAGAAAAAGGAGGCTTAGGTCTCCCAGACTTTAAACTATGCTATGACATGAGTCAACAAGGTACTGGCAATATCTGAATATAATCCAAGCAAAAAATATGGTCTCCTTGGATAACCCTATACTATAACTATGTTAAATCATTAAACATAAATCCCCAGGCTCTCCCTTTCTTGGACAAAAATAGTTTGATGAACATGAAGTTACATAAAACAATTGGAGACGAACTTAAAGCACTGCAAAAACATATCAACTCATTGAATTTATATAATGCCTTTATTATAATGCATCCTCTGCATATGTGTGCCAGTATACTAAATAATCCTACAATCACACAGAGAGACACAAGTTTAGTCAAAACACAGTGGTCTCTGCTAACACTGAGAAAGAAAATGCTACCCTGCTCGTGCAAACTAATAGTGTCAATAAGGTACCAAGAAGAGATACTTTTCTCAAAATACTGACGTGGCATACATCCACCAATTTCAAATGACAAATATATTCCCTTCAGAAATCTGAGCTACACTCACTTCATGATGCTAAATAATGCGTACCTTACCCCGGCACAAATAAATTTAAACCTACTTCATCCCCATTATGTCCCCATTGTGATAGCCAGAAAGTTGATCTACTTCATATATTCCAGAGCTGTAAATGCTCATACATATTATGGTGTTCACTGAAAGTCAGATTTAGCAAAATAGGATATGAGAAATATACATTATCCTGGAAATTTGCCCTATTATATGTTCCCCTGTGATGCTAAAGAAACAAGAAAGAATATTAATTACGTTATTCACGCTTATGAAGTATTATATTACAGTAAACTGGAAAGACAGAACTTAGATGTCTTGGAATGAATTCAAATAGCTATTAGATATATAACAGCACACAGATTTGTAATGCATACCCAAAAATGAAATAAACATTTTGCTGAATTTTGGAACTCACTAATGGATCATATACTGAGATAACACCCACTGACTCCTACCAATGTCCAATTATTAAGGAATAAAACTATTTTTTCTCTACACTCCCCAACACCTCTTCCCCACCATCATTTACTTATAATCAATACACTTTTGGGATACTTGTTATAATCCAGCCTAATTTTATTCTTCCGCTAATAAAAATAATTACATACCAAGTACACCTACAATATCATCATATTGGTTGTGTTTTACTGGCAAGAAGTACATATGTATGTAGTTTATTGAATGATTTAATATTTTTCTTAACTTTTTTGCTAATCATATGTGATAACACCATCTTGTCACTCTGATACATTTCATTGTAGTTAAAATTGTTATCTAACTATTTTTGATTTCTGGTCTGATACGTTTGTTCTTGGTATTGACCTCAATGGAAATGTTATTTAAGAAATGTCAATAAAGAGATTGTTATAAAAAAAAAAAAAAAAAAAGAATGGTTATGTAAAATCTTACCATAACCAGAGATGTTGTTCTCTTCTGTATGCTATAGTATTGTGTTCCCCACCCTGCCTTCCCCCTGATGCTTGCCTAGTTTCTTGTTGATATGTTTCCTAACCAGAATCTCAAGTTGATGCTGAGTGGTATACATTTCTGAGATAGGTGCGTGCTGATGTCCACTTTATATCCAATGTCTCTTTATGGTCGACGTACGCGTAATGTTTTGTGGCATAGCGCATACCTCGCAGTAGCATATGAAGGCTTTTGAATACTGGCCAGACATATGACTCCCTTATGTGATGAATGCTGCATTATATAGAAGAGAAGGACATCTATGGTTATGGTAAGATTTTACACAACTAATCTTTCCTGTAGGTCAGTGAGCATTAGTGCTTTTTAATGTTTTTGTACTTTGGAGGTACAGTAGTTTGAACATGGATAAACATTTTAACCCCTTCCGTCCAGCACAGTTCTTTTGAGTGTCTACTTTTAACTCCCAATGGGTGCTTCTCTCTTGGCTACAAAGGCTGGATCAGAGAAGCATCATCCGCAGGAAGCCCATGTCTTCAAAAGGGGATCAAAAAAGATCCCCCTCTTCATCTGTGCATGTTGCTTCTAGTTTGGGTTCACCAGAATCAATGATCCCATGACCTTCAGGTTCCCTGACTGCCTCTTCGCTGACATCACCTCTGACTCCTCAGAGCCAATCTCTGTCAGTGTCTTCAACCAGTAAGGCTTTGTCTCCAGCTCTGAATCTTCCAAGCTCCTTTCTACTTAAAAAGTGCCTGCCTGGTAGAGCTTTTTCCCCCTTATTTCCTTCCTTGTCACTGGAGCCATTGCTCCCTGCCCTGGTTTCGAGTTTCTCCAGCTTGGATCCAGGGGACGGGTTCACCTTCCTCCAAAAGGCATTCCAGTCTCCCATCAGTGGTATCATCCATCTTGTTGTCAAAGTCAGTGGTCAGCATCAAAACCTCAGATTTGAAGCATGTGATGAGGTCCTATTTACAGCTGCAGATACAGTTAGGACTTATTCCTTTGGGTTTTGGCCAGGTCCAGGCCCCTTGGCTCCCTCCCCCAACCACCTTGAATCTGATGTCTACTGGCCCAGCTGCATTCCCACCCTCAGTGCTGGATCTGATGGCTTGGCCATCCCCTGCTCCGACCCATTCCATGATTGCATCGACTCCGACTACTTTGAGTCCATTGGGACCTTGGAGTTGTGGTGTCATGTCAGGGGTCTCTGTGCTGAGATTTTGTCTCCCACTCAGGTATTCAGCTTGGCTCAAATCTCAGTGTCTGGGCTGTAGGTAGTTCCCTCAGTTCCAGAACTGGGACACTTTGTTTTGAGAGGTCAACTTAAACTTCAGCTTTTGATGTCATAAAGAGGATATCCTGTGTTCAAGAGAAGGGTCGGGTTTCACTGGCTGGTGTCCCTTTCCCCATTTTCATCTGGGCCTGTGACTAGACATCACTTCGTTCTAGGACTGCCTGAGTTGATGGGGCTCCATACTGCCCTGTCAGGGTTTTTTGCCTCTTCCTCTACTCCCTGGCTTCACTGAAGTGGAAGTCTTTAGTGAAGAGGACATGTAAGAGGAAACACCCTGGACTTCCTGGAGGAGTCCCTCACAGAAGATGCTGACCTTGAAGAAGGAGAGGGGGGACACCTTAAGTCTCAGTGGAATGATGCCACTTTTGGCAATCTGTTGGAACTCTTTGCCAGTGAGGAGGCTGGACTATCAATGCCCCTTCAGAGAAGTCAGTATTTTGGAGGCCTTCAGCATAGGTGCATCCACACTTTGGATGGTTCCCCTTTGGAAGATTTTATAGACCTAGTATCCTGGAGAACATGGAAGGAACCCGACATGGTAAACCCAATTCCCAAGAAACTAGACAAGATTCTTGCTCTCCCCAAAGACTAGCTGCATTGGAGTAATGGCCTAGCCATAGATGCTATTGTGGTGGCAGCGGCCACCAAGAAGGAGATCTCCGAGAAGGGCTCCTCAGTCTGGGTCTATATTATAACCTCGAAAGTTTAATACTTTGAATGCATAAAGATCGAACTTTATGCATCGAAGTATTAAACCATTGAAAGTTAATAAAAAAAAATTATAAAAAACAAAAAAAAAAAAAAACTAAAGTGCTCATGCAGGGGGGCAAGCCTCCCTGCACCCCCCACACCCCCCACTACTTAAATATACCAACTCTGAGATCACGATAGAGTGCAGGAAAGTTAAGTCTTCCCCTTTCCGCACCATTCTAATTGAAGTGCGACCTCGGAGTTGGTATATTTAAGTAGCGGTGGGTGTGGGGGTTGCAGGGTGGCTTGCCCCCCTGCTTAAACATATTAAGGTAAGTATTTACAGTTTAAACTTTTTTTTTTTTAATTTCGATGTTACGGAACTTCGACAGTATGGTGTCGACCATATTGTATTCGATGTTCTGTAACTTCGAGATTTTAATATAGACCCCCTCAGTCCATCCTTTGAACAAGGAGTCCTGAGCACTGGACCATTTGGATAAGTGCTGTTATGCCTCAGACATTTTTACACTGAGAGCACTTACACTTATTTGTCTCACTTGACAAGGGTTCAACATGATTTGGTGTCTGAAGTGTCAAAGACTGTTAAGATGCAGCAATGTCCAGAGATGCAGAAGATACTGGAGACTCTTATCTACCCTGCAAACATATAAAATTGCCACACAATGCATCTGGGAACCAGTCAAAGAAGGGACACCTTTTTAATATTAACACTGTTAACTTGAGCAGCTAACAAAATAAGAGCATCTACATGCATTTCTGAAATAAAAGTAATCTATAACTCTGATCATTACAGTTATATATAATTGTAAACCCTCCACGTTTTCTTCCAAAATTGACATTTTGAGGAGTGATTATTAGGGGGAGAGCAACATTTTCAGCCAAAATTGGGGACAGTTGAGAGGTTTGGATGTTCCTAATACTATAAAGCGATTTGCAAGTACCTCTCAAACTCTTAATGCAGGAAATCTGGACAAGGCCAAATATATTGGGGGAACATACAAACACTACTAAAAATTGCTCTTGTATAAACTTAAGACAGTTGATAGAATAGCAGCTCTTGCTTTAGCATGCATTTTTCTGAAGGTTATGACATCTGAAACTCAATGTCTGTCATTTAGTGACTTCATTCCTAAATGATTTTCCAGAAAACCAGAAATTTTATGAGGAACAAACCAAAAATAAGAAGCAAATATCTATTCATTCTGCAAAAATCTGGACAGTTGAGAGGTATAGTTCAGCTGGGGCTGTCCAAGTTTGCTGCCCTTCCCCCCTCACAAAATCATGGTCGAATGGAGCCTCCCTCCTGTAGCCATTCCAATGTCCCATTCCTAAGTTATTATGCCCCATTTACCATAAACACTGTAATGTGCATACTGCTTTACTTCTGCATTGATTTGGATTTCATTTTGCATTTTACAGCACAAACCCTAATAGATATCTGCTAAACAAAGCAATACAGTCTCACAATGAAAATAGACTTCGCATTAAAACTTCTCTGCCCTTGAAACTCACATTCATTGAAACAGCATTGAAACCCGCATTCAAAGAAAATACATTTTGCCAGTGGCAGATAAAGATTAACTTTCAGCTGTTTTCAAATCATAGGCCCCTTGAACACGAAACATACACATGCTCTTTGAAGCACCTTCCTGATTGTATTAAATTACATTCCTTGTACAATACAGTACAGTTGTTAGAGGGCATTTTAAATTTATTGTTTTGAACATTTTTCCAGTAAACGGTGAAACAAAATGCATGCACCAATGGCAAAACTGCCCAATTCAGAACATTTCCATCATAAAAGCCTACTCAAACTTCTACAAATCCACCAGTATCAGTAAATATGTACAATCTCTAAAGAAGTAAAAGTCATCTAAATAATTCCACATTAAAGTAATCTGTAATTAATGAAGAGGTTGCTGCTAGAAAACAACTTTATATGTCATTGTTTCATCTGCAAATAAAGTTCCTGTTGCCCTTGAGGAATAAATTGCCTATGTTGCATTAAAAAATGATAAGCTAGTAATATTGCAATAGGGAATTGATGGCAAACTGATAACAGGTTCATAGTTACTAGGTATCTTCATCAAAAAGGACTGTAGCATCCACCCCCTTTACAACACAGTCCAGTATCAGTAATGCATTTACCTACTGTGGGAGTAGAACCCACAGCGTTCTGCATCAAAAGCAATTACACTACCTGTTGTGCTATTAACAATGCAAGCAGACTAAGCATAAGCAACACTAAACTTTTGTTCCCCTGCAGCGCTCAGCTCCTTGTAAACTCTACTTGTCACTCAGCTGTATTTCTGAACTTTGCAGCACAAGAAATCTGGAACAAGCCGAAATTTATTGGGGGGGGGGACAAAAGCCCAAACACCAGGCACACATTTTAAACATTGCTTGTATAATGTTGGAAAGTTGCTAGAATAAAATGCTGTGTTACCACCATACATTTCACTGCCAAGTCTTGAACCCAGGGGACCTTGTGCAAAACAGTCAGAGCAACATACCACTATGCCAAATCTGGTGTTTTGTGAAAGAGAGGAAGACTGAAACTTAAATGGCTACCATTTAGTGAATTCAGTTCTCACCATAGCTGTCAACCTCTTAGCACAAAACACCTGAACAAAGCCAATAATGGGGGAATACAGCCCCCAAACATATTCAGTGAATTCAGTTCTCACCATAGCTCTCAACCTCTTAGCAAAAAACACGTGGACAAAGCCAGTAATGGGGGAATACAGCCCCCAAACATATTCAGTGAATTCACTTCTCATCATAACTCTCAACCTTAACACAAAATACCTGGACTAAGCCAATAATGGGGGAATACAGTCCCAAAAATAGGGACAAATTTCAAATATCCATGTTATAAACTTAGAAAATTGCTAGAATAAAAGGTTTTGTGTTATCATGTACTTTCTGAAGAATATGAAGTCTGAAATTCAAATGCCTGTTATTTTTAAACATTTGTTAACCAGGAAACTAGTCTGACTTGGAACAAAATCCAATTTTCAGCAGAGCAGGGAGAAACACCCCAGACACATGTCTTTGTAAGACAGGAGGACACGCAGACTCCACACAGAAAGCACCCCAGCCAGGAATCAAACCAGAGAACCTGTAGCTGTCAGACAACAATGCTACCAGTGCACCACTGTACTACTGACTTTGCAAGGAAAAACGGAGATACAGAAACCACAGATTTTATGAGGAACAGAACAAATATGAGGCAAAAATCTGCAAATTTTTTACAAATGGTGGTGGGTAGGGAATTCAGGCCCTTGCCACCTGCACTCAAGGTACACGGTTCAAGCCTGAGTATTCTCTACCCACCACCATGAGTTCACACACTGTACCTTGGCAGCAGCTAAATCCAGTCTTGAATCTGTGCAAGGCTAATGGCTGGTTTCCGTTCTCCTGGCACACGAGAGTAGGCTGGAGGCTCCAGCCTGCAGGTGATGCAGTCCGGTGTTCTTCCATTCTGTGCAGTCATCACTGCAGAGAGACTTCTGGGCAGAGATGCCTTTTTCCTCTATCTGGACTGCCTAACACAGCAGTCTGGAGTTCTGTGAGTTCCAGGACTCGTAATTTTTTTTTTTATCTTCTTTTCTTCCTTCTTTCTACAGGTGGGGGGGGCTGCAGTCCTATAGCATGAGCCACCCCTGCCTTAAATCCAATGACTGTGACTCAGATTTTCGGTGCTGGGACACTCCATGTTGTGACTTTTTCACCTCCCCATCCAACAGCAAGTGCAACAGTAGTTATGCCCTGGTTCCTCCTTTAGTAAAGTCACCCAGGGATGCTCTGCTGTATGCTTGGCCTCTGGGGCTCCTGTACATGTATCCCCCGATTCCTTTACTGATAGTTTCTTCAGAAAATGGCCTGCTGCAGAGCCACTGTGATCCTCATAGCCCCCCCCTTTGACCTCTTCTGGTATGGTTTCCCTTCTGATCTCTTCTAAAGTATCCCCTTGGGTACTGGATCCCATTCTGGATCTCATTTCTCACCCAGCAGGTCTTGATTTCCAAAAACTACAGTCCCTCAATTTAACTGCATGGTTGCTCCAATTGTCTTGATGGCCCGACGTCCCAAGCTTTCATAGACTGCTGTCTATATTTTGTCATCATCTCAAAAACTCCACCAAGAAGCTTTATTCTAGTAAATGTAGGAGGTTTACTATTTGGGTAGAATCTCACAATACTGATCCTTTCTTCACCCCCTTGGAATCTGTTTTGGATTTCCTCACTAAGTTGTTTGAGTACAGCTGATGGTTATGTCTGATTTTCATGTTGACAGGAATAAATAAGCATTTGGCTTCCCTTAAGATATCCAAGGCATTCCCTATGGGTACTTGTTTTGCTACGTCCACCTGTGTGGGGCCTAGTCCCTCCCTGGGATTTGCCTTTTGTGCTGCAGGTCCTCCATTTGAACCCTCAGCTACTTCTGATTTGAATCTTTTGTCTTGGAAAATAGTGTTCTTGGTAGCAGTTACTTCCTGCAGGAGGGTTTTAGAATTACAAGCTCTTGATTTTTCACCTTCGTATTTGATTTTTCATAAAGACAGGGTTTCTCTTTGTGCAAACCCTACCTAAGGTAGCTTCCAAAAATAACCTTGAGTTCCATTCATCTTCCTGTATTCCTTCCTAATTTTTACAGTAAAGGAGAATGCATTCTTCATCGTTTGAATGTTCATAGACAATAAAGATTTTATGTAGATCATACAAAAGGTTTCAGGAAATCTAGCCAATTATTTCTCACCTTTTCAAAATCCAGGCTGAGCTCATCCATTTCTAAAGTAACTTTATCCAGGAGGCTGTCCGATTGTATTCTGTTTTCATATCCCTTGAGAGTCGAGACCCTTCCTTACAAGCCTAACGGTATTTGATAAGAGCTATGGCTACTTCCACAGCCTTCTTTTCTAGAGTACCAATGGATGAGGTTTGTGCAGCTGCTGCTTGGCTGAGTCATCACACCTTTGTGTCACATTATAAGATGGAGGTTCACTCGAGATCCAGAGCTTCCTTTTGCTCCACTATGTTGCAGAATATCCTTTAGTTCCTCCCAAGGAATTGTTTGTGGCTGGGGACTCTGTCCCACAGGTTGAATCCAGATGGAGCAGACATCAGATATGAAAGTTATGTATTTACTATAACAATAGATCCATGTTGTCTGTCTCCATCTGCTTTTCCCCCCTTCTGCCCTGATTTTTAATGACATGGTGAACCTTTCCATTATGACCATACGAGGAAGTCACTGTTCCTTACTTTTGGAGTTCTGCATCTTCCTTTATTAGCATATATACACATATATATGGTTTACTATCATAAGCTGGAAATGCAATTGATTGAATGTCAGTTGAAGGAAAGTAAAGTTTGAAAGCAGCGCAATGCTGAACTGTAATACTATGGACTCATAATTACAAAAGTAAAGTGTGATTCATTATTATGAGTTTGGCATCACGAATGGAGATCGCTGTAGAGTGAGGATCAGGGAATTTACCCTTTTCTTCACTGTAGTGCGATCTCAGAGTTGGTATATATAATTTGCAGGTGGTATGGAGAGTGCAGCCCTCCTGCAAAAATGTAAAAGGACATGCGGACTTCCGAAACCGGAAGTTTGGTATGTCAAATGTTGATCATCGTGCTTCTAACGTTTAACATTTAGGGTAAAAGTTGTTTTTTTTCCTTTCTTTTCATTAAAAATGATTTTGCCTTTGACATGCTAGTGAACCTATCTATGTATGTATATATATACACACACACACACACACACACACACACACACATATGTGAAAGTGTTCATAATGGGGCAATCTTGAACTGAGGAGTAGGGTGAGGAGGGGTTTTATGGGTAAGGGAGGCAGACCCAAGTGAGTAGAAGACTTTGGAATTGGCTGGTGTCAGATCAAAAATCCCACAGGTTGAACCAGAGACCGACAACACTGATCTGTCATTGTGGTAAGTACATAACTTTAATTTTTCCAATACAGCTGATATATAATACTTGTCACTTTGACTCAAAGCTAAGCAAAAGCCATGTTCCAGAATCTTGTTACTGTAACATAGAAATTTGTGATCTGCAAGTAGTACCTCCAAAGGAAATCCAAGCATTGCCCTGTTCTATGCAAATTTCTTTGATATACTTCAGATCTTCTGAAATGAGGCGTAACTGAGTTACAGAGTTGGATTATTGATCAGAAAAACCCATTCAACAAGACTTCCAAGATGGCTGCACACTGATCAACAGCATAACTTCAGTGCTCCCATTGTGAAAACAAACTGAGAAAAAGGAGTGCCATTATTTATTTATTTAGTTTTGTAAAATTCAGTTGTTGGCTAGTAAATACACTGCCTGGCTGCCAGCAAAGAAAAAATTTGGAAAACCTGAGAGAAAATCAACCAGAAAATGTGAAAAGAAAATACTGTCTGGGAAGAATTCTGCAGTTCTGAAAACACAATTCAAACTTCAGCTTTGGCTCAAGATATGGCTTCCAGTAATTTAGAGGAAAAAAAAATAAATCAGATGTACTCAGAGGCGATTAAAATAAATGAAACACTGAAGGAATACATTAATTCAAACACCAAAAGGCAAGAAAAAAATAGAAGAAGCTTTAACTGGACATTCAGATAAACTGATAAAACTTTTTAAAAAATTACAGGTTGACATGAAGAAAAAGCTGGCTGAATATGGAGTTTCTCAAGAAGAACTGTTTAAAAAAAATAGAATTAGAAGACAAACCGCACAAAGAAAACCTGAGATTTTGTGCTTACCAGAGAAGGTGGAAGAAACCAACTGGATTAATTTTATGAAAGCACAAATAAGCAACTGGACTGGTTTTCCACAGCAGAATTTGTTGACTGAAAGGGCACATAGTGTATGCTCTAAACCTGGTCATGTGAAAGCAGCCAAGACCTATATTACTAAAGATGCAATCATACCAAAGGAAAGAGGCGATCTTGACAAAACTGTGTCAGAAGGGCAAAGTATTAAAAATTAAGAGACAGCAGAATGTTTGTAGAAAATGATTATTCACTGTACACCAACCAGACAGAAGAGCAGCAAATTTATCCCAGCCATCAGGGAATGTCGAGAGGCAGGTGTGAGAATCAAAGTGATATATCCAGCTGTCTTCAAAGTGCTTTTTCCTGGAGAAATTTTTGATGCAGAACAAGCTAAGGAGGAAATAAAGTTTAGTCAACAAGCAGAAGGGGGACTCTGATTCTTATTTTTCTGTCAGTAAGGTTCATAGACTTTGCCAGTGAAACCTTTTCCAATGTTCCAAAGGAAAATGCTTGAAAGACCAAAAAAAAAAAAGGAAAACAAGTACAGGAGCTGACTAGAAGTGTACCTTGGACTTGAACTAGAGTCTGGTGTTGGTAAGTAATTTTTTTTTACTATTTGTGTAAACATTTCATGATATAAGCTGCATGTTGTATACAGTAAAACAGTTTTTTTGTAGTGTGTAGTCAGGGGTATTTTAAATGTTTTTGTGTGTATATGTAGGGTCTTTTCAGTTACTGTTATATGTATTAAAAAGATATTAAGCAGGTACTTTTTTAGTTGTAAGAAATATAGGTTTATAGTATAATGAGAAAAAGGGCTGGGCAAAAGCAAATTTAATGTTCGTATGCTGTAATCTTGGGCAGCTAGGGTGGGGGAGGTATAAAAGTGCACTGATTATGTTATATGTTGAGTTAGGATATTTTCTTTTTTATTCTATAAGGGTGAACGTCTAGATTACTGCATTTGGCTTAAGCTGTAAACAGGTGATCTGATGTCAGTTTTCTTTCTTCTTCAACCAATGAGTCCAGATCTAACCCTCGGATCTGACTTGGCCGTTACTTTAACTCATGGTCACCAAAAAGCTCTTCCACTCCTCCCTTACCCATAATGCACTCCCTAACATACTTCAGATCTCATTTGCTGCTTTCATGATTAGACTTGGTTGCCTTGAGCTCTCGAACATTTTGTTATAATGATAATTTTCAGTTTTCTATATTTCTATAAAACCTTCCTTTTCTTACACTGAGTAGGCTTTTTTTAACATAGTTGATATTTGTTATAGTGTTTCTTTACCTTTTACACTTTCTAGTGTAATTCTTTGTACTAGCATTGGTACTTCTGCTCCTTTTCCCACTGTTTAAAAAAAAAATACTTTCCTTCGTATTCTTATTCTTTTTTGTTTACTCTAGTGAGTTAAGATATCAGAAAAAGGCCCTTCTAACTTTAAGAACTGCCAAAAGTGCAGGCCCTTGTCTGATGCTCACTCTCTGTGTTTATTGTTTGGGCCCAGTCTGTCCTATGTGTAAAAACTTTAATCTGCATGCTGTTGAAGATAGGAAAAATAGACTTATTTTGAAAGGCGTACTCCTGACATCCTTCTCTGAGGTTGTTCCTGGGACTCAGCCCCCCAAATCAGAATCAAAGAAGCCTTCCAGTAAGTCTCCTAGACCTTCAGGATCCACGACTCCCTCATTCTTGGAACTGCCAAAGAAGAAACTTAAGTTGGAACCGAAGTCTGCTACTGTTCTACTGGCGTTGGATCTAGGAAAGGCCTCCTCAGATCCAAGCCTTTGGCATCTGAGGCCTTTACCCAGAACCAGATACTCACCCAGTATAGATCCAGTACCTTCCACAGTACCTTCTCCTTTTATGGAATGCTGGCACTCTGTCTGCATTCTTAGCTTCCTCTCATTCTCCAAAAAGTCTGATAGAAGGTGATGTGGACAGAATGATAAGATTTCTCTCAGCACAGCTACAGATGGGACTTCTTTTGGCTATTACCCCTTAAGGTTAGGAAGTCCTAGTTTGCATTACTCTACTATTCTCAGCTCCTTCTTCAATCCATCCATCCATCCATCCATCCATCCATTTCAGACCCCCTGGATCCAAGTCTGCCGGGACCATCTATATCGGATCTGAAGATACTTTTATCTTTGGCACCGAGGATGTCTCTAGGTGCAATGACTGTGACAGTTTCAGCGCTAGATGACTCGGAACAATAGCATCCCTGTCAGATCCAAGGCATTAATATCGACTCCAAAGTTGTCAGAGCCATCTCTGCCCCTCGGAGCCTTGGCACTGGACAGCTCGACTCCTACCACCTTGGGTGGAATGTCTTTGGGGCAGACTGAGCCAATTGGGGTGGAAGTGTGGCTTCTCAGTTCCTTCAGCTTCTTTCTCCCTGGAGCATTTTGCTTTAGAGGTAGTGGAGAGAGTTTTCTCTGCTTCTGTAGAATGGATGGCCTCTACCCCCTCGGATCTTCCCTCTGTATCCCATGTGTCTCTGTACCTTGACCCTCAACATTCTACACCATGGGGACAGCCAGTCAAAAGTCTCCAGGTTATCTAGCAGGGTATCACCATCTTTTCTAATACTTCTCCAGAGCATCCCACCAAGGAAGTCCCAGGAAGAGGAAGTGCAAGAGGAGGCACTTGGATTCCCCTCAGGAATCCATCACCAAGGATACTGACATCAATGAAGAGGAAGGATCCCCAAGATCATCACCCAAATATGTCTCATTTGGAGATATCCTTAAGATCCTTAAACAGAGGGGTGGTTGGTCTACTGACAATCCTTCCCAGAATAATCAGTATTCCTGAAGGTGTTATGGTCTGGCCCATCTACATCCTGGGTAACTTCGACCACTGATGAGCTTATTGACTTGATCTCTAGGCAGCCATGGAGGGAACCTGACACAGTTGAATGAATCCCCAAAAGACTGGATTTAAGTCGGGCACCACCTGTAGGAAGGGAGTTTTGGAGCAATGGAGGGACCCTCTGTCCATCCCCCTAACAAGGAATCTAGGGCTTTGGACAGGTTTGGGAAGCATTTATATGTTCAGCGACCTTCACCCTTGATGCTGAACTGCCTGGCACATTTTACCTGACTACAAAGGGACTTGATAAAGGAACTGTAAAACTCCCTTTATGGGACCAATACTGCTGAGACTCAGACTTCTGTGGCTTCACAGTTGGTGACTCTACAATCCATTTCTAATTTGTCCATGAGACTTATCTCTCATGCAGCCAAGAGTGTCTCAAGGGCAGCGGGTTTTGACATTTCCATTAGGAGGCATGCCTGGATGTGCTTGTGCGACTCTATGGAGCCACTGAAGTCCTCTTTTGTCAATGCTTCCTTTGACAGAACCCCCATATTCAGTCACAAAGTGAAGGGCACAAACTCCAGGTGAGAAAAAGATGGAAAGACCCTCTCTGCTGTGGGAGAACTTTTTTTGACCCCTCAAAGGACCTTTGCCAGGAACCAGTGGAGGAGGATGAAAAATGTGGTTCAAAAAATCCCAGGGTCTTTTCCAAGATCCACATGGCGATAGTTCCTCCAGAGGCAGAGGGGGAAGTCAAATGGAAGACACCACTGATGCAGCAGAGGAGACCCACAAAACCAACGGTCTGGAAATTCTTTCTTTGACAGACCCTGCCAGCACTCCTGAAAAAAAAGGCCTGATTGTTGGGGGTCATTTATCCCTGCACCAGAGAGCCTGGCTAGACCTCACAAAAGATTTGTGGGTGCAGAGGATTATTTCCAGAGGTTATACAATTCCTTTTTCCCCTTCCACGTCCATCTTCATACAAGTTCCTTAATTTTCCACCCAAATAGAGGAAAACAGCAGCACTAGAGATATAAAAGCTACTAAAAAAAAATCATCCAAGAGGTCCCACCAGATCAGATAGAATCCAGAACTTACTCAAGGTTCTTTTCAGTGCCAAAGAAAATGGGCCTGGAGTCCAATTTTGGATCTCAGCAACTTAAGTCAATTTGACACACAAAGTTTTGGATGGTCATGGTTCAGTCCATTCTGCCCTTTTTGTGCAAAGATGACTAGATGTGCTAGACAGACCTTCAGGATGAGCACTGTCACATAAAAATGAACAGACAATCCAGAAGGTATTTACACTTCCAGCTGGGAGCTAGTCATTACCAGTTCATAGCACTGCCCTTTGGCCTCATCACAGCCCCCAGGGTGTTCAACAATGCATTGCAGTGGTAGTAGCTCATTTAAGACTGCAGGGATTCCGCGAATTTCCGTATTTAGATGACTGGTTAATTTCCGCCACCCAGGCATCTACTAATAAGAGCGAGGGATCAGGTACTCCAGACTTGCTCCCATGTGGGAATGACCATGAATTACAGCAAGTCTCAGAACCATCTCAAACACTGGAATTCATAGGAACAGTTTTCAACATAGTATCGGTGACAACTTATCTTCCTCTCTGAAGAGTGCAAGCTGTCAGATTCTAGGTCAGGAAGATAATTCACAGTACCACAGTATCAGCCTGACTGATTCTTCAAGTCTTAGGATCAATGGCAGTGGCCATAATTTTAGTTCCTCTAGCAAGATTTCACATGAAAATTCTTCAATGGATGCTAGCAACACAATGGTTGTTTCTTTATCAGTGCATGTCAGCCCAAATAAGAATCACTCAGGTATGAAAAAGGTACCTTTGGTGGTGGATTTGATCAGATCAGGTTCTACAAGGATGTCCTTTCATTCTCCCCCAACTCAAGGGGAGGCATCCCAGATTGGGTGGAGGGCACTACCTGGGAAAAACTGTCCTAGGCACCTGGTTCCCCCAAAAGTCCAATATGTATGTCAATTTCCTGGAAATGAGACTAGTGCTGTTAGCATTGCAGGCCTTCCAAGACTCTCTCCCTTTCAGGACACTTGCTATTCATCAACAAACAAGGGAGGAACCAGGTCTTACCCCTTGTGTCGAGAAGCCCTTGGAGTGTGGCAATGGGCAATCTCTTCCAACCACTTTCTGGTAGCAGTGCACATTCTGTGGAAGTCCAACATGATGGCAGACAAATTGAGCAGCTCACAAGTGGTCTCCCAACATGAAAATGGCAGAAATGATTTTCAGTCAATGGGGCCAGCCTTGCTGCGATCTTTTTACATCTCCCCTAAACAACAAGTGCAGCAGCTTCTTTGTCCTGCTCCCCCTACTGGGGAATCACCAAGGGATGCTCTTCTCCATAATTGGTCCCCTGCTCTCCTCTATGCCTATTCCTCAATTCCCATAATCCCCACATTTCTGCAGAAAGCTGCCCAGTTGAAGAGGAAAGCTATCTTCATTGCAACTTACTGTCCTTGATAGATTTGGTTCCCTTTTCTTTGACCTCATCTTTTTTACCCACTTGGATTCTGGATACGTTTCCAGACTGCCTGTCTCACCCAATGGGAATAATTCATTCAGATATATCTCAAACCTCAAGCTGACAGAGTGGTTTCTCCACTTCATTTAAAAGCCAGACAGCTGATGCTCTCTTCTCCTGTCCCATCATGTAGTTTTTATGTTCCAATAGAGCTTCTACAAGGAAACTTTACAGAAGTAAATTAAAAAGTTTTTTTTTGGGGGGCACATCAGAAACATATTCACCCCTTCTCAGCTGTCGTATAAAATGTCCTTTTTTGGCAGCAATTTTTAATGAGGGAGCTAGTTCATTTGGTAGCAATCTCTAACTTTCATATTGGACTGGAAAGTTCTTCCCTGGCTTCATCTAAGTATTGTAAGACTTTTTTAAGAGGCACTTTCTTGTTAAGGCCCCCTTATAAAGACCCTACTCTACCAAGGGACTTAAATGTATTTATTGACATTTGTTAACCGAGAAAGTCCACTGGGTCAAGTGACCCATTTTCAGTGGAGGCCCGGGGAGAAAAGCTCCACAAACACTGTATAATACAAAAGCATAAAAACATATATAATCTTACAAAAAAGGTACATATGATTGTTGGAATAGGTCCATATATTTATAACATATGGAAAGGTGTCTTGTAATAATGGCATAGAAATACACAAATATAGTCACAAATACAATATTGATTGTGTTAAAAAGAGGCTGGTAATGGAAATATAGGATTTTTTTTATTAAAAATAAAAGTAGGAAAAATATCTAAGTTGAAATAGAAACTAGCATTGCAATCATCAGATAGGCAAACTGCAGAAACTGTACATCTTGTGGCTGCAAGATGAATGTGTTTTGAGGTCATAAAAGTATTATGTGAGGCTAGGGGAAGAAGTGTTATGGTGGTCCCCATCCTTTTTAACAACTGATGTCTGGAAGAACGAGAATTTATAAGGACACTTCTGTTCCTTATGTTGAGCTCCAGGTAATGGTTTCTAATATCAAGGATTTTGCAGTAATATTTCTACATTATGTATTCTAGCAAACAAGATCTGAGATATGTTAGGGGTTGGTGCATTATGAGTAAGAGAAGAGCTCAACAGCTTTTTGGTGGCCATAATCTAAAGTACAGCCAAGTCGGATCTGGGCCTATTGGTTGAGGAAGAATGAAAATGGACAACCCAGAATGAATGTTATGGTGAGTACATAATTTATTTTTTGTAAGTATGTAGGCTTTAAAATAAGACAAAATGATGAAAGCCACAAAAATGCTAAGCATCATAGAACTGCAAACATACTACCTCGTATGTTTTCCACTTGACAAATGTTCAGTAGAGTTGAGATGTCTGCCACTGAGGGTTTCTGTGCAGTCATTTCTGAGTGAAATTTACAAAGACTAATTGCTGAGTACATTTCCATTGAGACAAGTTGTTTACAGGTGCAGTTAATCTTGAGAATTCTGAGTATTCCTTGCTGAGGTAAATGCTAAATTTAAAAGTACAGTGGAAAGCAGTCCAGTGAAAAAATTAAGTTTGAAATTATAGGAAATAAATAAGAGGTTAACAACCTCTTTAGCTGCCTTAATACTTTAATGCAGTTAATAGAACAGTGTACAATTTAGTTTTAAAGATAGTGCACTTTTTCTTAAGGCTAAAAATTAATGTGTTCTGAAAGCATGCAAGCTATTTTTCATGTCTGGGAGGGGAAAAGATACGAAAAGAGCAGACAGCAATCAGTGTAGGTGGGAGCACAGACTGTAGCATGCACTTTAGCATTAGTAATCTTAATTTTAGCTTAGAGAATGCCTTTGGGGTGCATCTGTCAATGTGGGGCAATTCCTTTCTGGAGGGTTAAATGCCTTGTTTTGAAGATTTACATAGTTCTGTGTGTTTGTTCCAAGTTAATAGGGAGAGGGATGTTTTATATTTAGTTTTGGTCAACGGTTTTTATTAAAACAAAAATGTGATATAGGTTTAAATGAAGATGAGAAGAAACAACCATACAAATGATCAGCCTGCCAAAAATTAGTACATGCCTATAACACAAAAGTTGGAAATATACATTCAAAAAAACTGTCATGTAGAATAGGTGGGAACAGTAGCTTTTTATAATGATTTCTGTGCTGCCCATGTTATCCTGGAATGTGAACGGCCTTACAGGTATAGATAAAAAGGAAAGCATGTTGAATTATATTAAGAAATGCAGAGTGCAAATAGCAATACTGCAGGAGAAACATTTGGAAAGAAATCAGCATATGAATTTGATAGAGAGAGAACTTCAGAATGGATATTCAGCAGAATAGCAGGGACAGAGGTAATGGGGAGTAATTATACTAAAACCATACTAAAAGCGTAGAGGAGAATGTAATAAAATCCAAACTAGTAAATTGAAGCATGAACTATTAAACAGCCAGCACGCATGAGATTAATGCTGAAATCCAGACCAAACAATAAAACAGTCTTCCAGTAAAACATCCAAACTTCCAAAAAAAAATCCACAAAATGTTAAGCTGTTTTTAATCAAAAATTGAGTAGTCAAACATGCAAATATGAGCACTTTCATCCCTGCTTATTCAGGAACTTCATCGTTTGTGGATTTTTTGGGTTACCCACGTTTTACTGGAAGATGTAGGAGATTAAAACATGTAATGCACGCAACAGCCTAGAACATATTTCTGAGCACTTTTGTTCTTTTATTATCCAAACTAAGAACTTCTTTAGAATGAAAGTGCTGAAATATATGTTCCAGGCTCCTGTATGCATTGCGTGTTTTAATCTCCTACATGTTGGCTGTTTAGTAGTTCAGAGAGACTCTGATAGTGATAGATGAGGGGGGGGGGACAAAAATTGTAGATTTGTGGTAATAACAGACTATTGGCAATGGGGGAGGATTATAATGGCATGTATTTACATTCCACTGAAAAATGCTGTTATGGAGCTTAAGAAAATTTTGGAAGAAATAATCAGCTTTCAGCAGGGCATATTATTTATTGATGGGACTGGAATTTGATTTGCAAAAGTGAGGATGTATCAGGGGGACCTAGAATGGACAGCATAACAAAAGAGGAAATTTCCAACGAAATTTATGAAAATATTTGGTATGGAAAATGTGAATTCAGTAGTAGGAACTCTGACCAAATTTACGTATTATTCCCCAAGGTGCAATAACTGGGTAAGACTAGATCTAAATTATATTTCACAGGAATGTGCATTTAATTAAAAGCTTCAACACACATATACCATAACTTTTTGGGTCTATATTAGAACGACGAAAGATTTAAAATGTCGAAGCGCCTAAACGCTGAAAATGCAGGACCTCAAACTCGCTATTGTGGAGGGCTGTGCCCCTCACACCCCCCGCTAAATATATATACCAACTCTGAGATCACACTACAGTGAAGAAAGGGCAAATATTCCAATCTTCACTGTACTGCGATCTTAGAAAAAGCATGTCGATGTCCGGCATTTTCAGTGTTTAGGCACTTTGACATTTTAATATTTCGTCATTCTAATATAGACCCTAACTTTTTCTGATCATGTACCAATAAAAACTAAGATAAATATGAAGGCTAATGAAGTAAAAATAAGACCATGAGGATTTCTCACCTACCTGTTAAAAAGAGAGAAATGTAAGGAATGCGTAGTGGAAATTATTCAGTACTTATTAGGGAAGATAGAAATATCTTCAGAAGTCATAGCTAGTCACTGGGATAAAAAGAAAGTGGAGTTTAAAATAGGGTTGAAATAAAATTGAGAGAGATGTGTTTAAGAAGTAATATAAATTAATTATAGAGGCTGATAAAGGTTAAAGTGTTGTAGAATAAGGGAATCTCACAGAACAAGAGGAGGAGCAAATGGGAAACTAAGGAAGTGTCTGGATAATATGCATGAATTTAGAAAGATTGCAGTTAAGAAACTATTTTTTGATAACTCCAGAGCACAAAAACTTTTAGCACAATGACTTTGGCAATGGAAACTTAGGGAACCTATGACAAGAAAAATGATCAGATATCTTGTAGGTTTAGAGATACTCTGGAAATTTTGTGATAATTTGTATAAAGCAGAGAAATGTAAAAATCAAGAAAAAGTACAAATGGAAATATTTATGGAATACTTAATTATGC